>NC_054405.1:21387298-21689543 GCF_017976425.1 Toxotes jaculatrix | reverse complement strand
AGAAGAGGTCTGTATATCTGTCATCTGGTCTTGGTCTAGCCATTGCAGACGCTTTTGAGAGCATTTTTTCTGCCAGCAGCTGGGCTACCCTGGTCTCTTTGCAGTTGAACCCCCTGGGTAGCATCCTACCCCTCACCACAGATACATTCACAAACGTAGGATCAGAGAACATCTCTCCATCTGTTGCAACCACTTTAAGGTTGAAAATCCCATTTTTTAAATTATCCACTGCTAACGATCTTTTCAGTGACAAAGCCCCAGAGTCTGGGTTTAAGTTGAAATAGTCTAACTCGTTCCCAGACAATATCTTATACTTCACCATTCCCAGCTCATCCATGTCTACAGCTGACAAGGTCACAATAGTCTGGCTGACAGGAAAGTCACGGCTTATCATCCCCCTGCAAGAAACCCTCTCAAAAAGAGGCTGGTTGTCATTGATATTTATCAGACGAATTGTGACATTAACCTCACTCTCCCTTCTGTAAGGTGAACCCCAGTCAGATGCTCGAACCGCAAAAATATAGATATCATCTGACGACTCAAAGTCCAAGTCTCTTGTTATCCTCACCTCACCTGAATCTTGGTCTACGGTAAATGGCAGAGACTGCTCACCACTGATTGTGTGGGTTACAAACCCATTCTCTCCTTTATCGTAATCCACAGCAGACACTACAAGAACAACAGTGCCTACAGGTAAGCTCTCGTTGATTGAAATATCATAGAATGGCCTGTTGAACACTGGAGAGTTGTCATTAGCATCCTCTATGGTGATTTGGACCCTTGCTCGCTGCTGACTGATAATATCAACCACCTCCATCACTATGAAATCCTGTGATATACTTGTGAGCTGCCTTGTGGTCATAATAACTCCAGTCAAAGGGTTTATGTCAAAGTACACTGGATCTGAGAGGCCGCTGAAACTGTAATTGACACTCAGAGAAGCTGAGGAGATTTTCACCACCTCTACAATAGTGCCTGGGGGAGCTATTTCACTCAGCTTGACTTCATAAACATCTTTCTCAAAATTCGCCAACACTGGGTCTGGCTTTGTAACCAACAACTGAACAACCTGGATATTAGAAAACTTAGGAGGTATACCCCTGTCTTTAGCCTGAAAGGTTATATTGCAGCCATAGGGGAATGTATCCCAGTCGACAAATTCTGATGTTTTAACCCTGTACTCATTTCCAACAGGTGATCGATCAACCACAAACTGTTCCAAGGGGTCACCCTCAATGATGGACACCCACTCAATATCCCCAGCTATACCCTCGTCTTTGTCCTCCACGGTTACTATGGCATAGACTGGGTCCTTGTCCGTCCACAATGGAACGACAGCAACTGCAGTGAGAACAGGAGCAAATTCATTAATCCGCTCCACAGTTAGGATCAGCCTAGCCGTGCTGCTAATACCACTATTCCCATAGAGTTTCATCCCTCTGTCGACCACCTGAACCTCCAGCTCAAATCGGTCCTGTTTGTCCACCCTGGGCTGACCCGTCAGAGTGATGACTCCACTGGTCGGATGAACGGCAAAGAGTTCAACTCTGTTCCTGAAGAAGTAATAGAACTCCCCGTTGGAGCCCACGTCAGCGTCTGTGGCTGTTACACGTCCAATGCTGGTACCCAGGGGGGCGCTCTCAGGGACGATGAAGGAATAAAAGGTTGGGGAGAAGAGAGGTCGGAGATCATTGGTATCCAAGACCTTGATGTAAACAGTGGCTAAAGCCTCTAGGCCTCCTTGGGCAGATGCCTTAACAGTCAGTGTGTAATTGTCCTGTACTTCCCGATTCAATGTGGCACCGCTGCCTCCGTTAGTGCGTATACGGAGAAAACAAAAATCTCCCATTACAAACTCCTCAGCCTGGAAGATTCCTTCATTGTCTCCAGACGTAATAGAATATTTTATGTCTAAAGACCGAGGTGGCGCAAGAATGATGCCCATTTTGACCTCACTTCTCGTATAGGTTCTTGTAGCAGAGTTCTCAAAGACAGAAGCATTATAGGCAGGCTGGGTGAAGAGCAGCAGGCCTTGTCCTGCCCTAGGTTCTGGCAGGAACTGGGCATGGGTTGAAGGGAAACAGAGAAGGAGGAGGAAGAAGCAAATAAAATGGAAAAGAAGAGGGAAGCTGAGTAGAGGACGCATTTTTCCCCACCGATTAGCCTTCATCACTATTCCATTACCCAGTCACCCTATATTTGGAAAGAATAAAAAAGAAAAACAGATCTGGATTCAGTTGGTGTGTTGTTAGAGACATGTACTATGCATGCTAAAAATTTGATAGAGAACAGTGAGACAAAAGTTACAAAGACATTTCAGGGGCACTGCTGATCACTACGGGGATTTGATGGCATATTCAATGTTGAGCTCAAACTGTCTGCATTCAAACAGTGAATATCGCACCCGAAAGGCTCAGAAGCAAAGACTGGCATGTCTTTAAACAAACCACATCAAACGCACAGTGCACTTACACAGCCTCTGTGAAATAAATCATGTCATCAAATAAAATGACAGCAATCAGAAACAATTACGGCTACTATAATAAATACTACCTGAAAGACACACTGGCTTGTTATTCTTTAGCCACTGACTACCAGTGTGATATTTTCACAAGAGAAAATGTAACTAGAACAAAAAAAGTTATCATCAGGTTATCTCAAATGCACAGCTGAAGTTTGAAGCCATTTATTAACTGACCGAGGAAAAAAAAGGAAAATGAGAAAAACATTCTTTTTTTTTTACATTACAAATGCCTTTAAATATTGTATAGGCTACTGTAGGCTATACTGAATGTTGTGTGCATCGCCTTATAGCCTATAGAAACCTCTTCTCGATCATGATACAATTTAGACAATAAAAATAGAAAAATAAACTAACTGATAATAATATATGTTTTTTAAATTGAGCCTATTTATACTGCATATTTGAATTATGGTATAGATTAATATCAGCACCAAATAGGCTGCCAGAGAGACTGTCTCTCTGGCAGGGGAGATATTGAGGTGCATTTATTGTCTCCCATACTGATGCAGAACTCGTCCCGTCTCCGTGTAAAAATCCACGAGTTCATTAAGCCACAGTCTGTAACTAAAGTCTGCAGCTTAATAAACTACATTGCACATAGACTTATCTCACACGTCGCAGCGTGTCCTACCTTTAGACGAAACAGCTGTGATCACTGAAAGTAAATCCTTTCCCATCCCCTCTCCAGCAGTATTTCTTTTAAAGAAAAGAAAGCCAAAACGCGCAAAACAGTAGCGCAGAAGTCGGTGATAATGTGCACAAATCCCGGGAGACAGTTGTCTACTAGGCTGCAGCCATCCTCGTAAAACTAAATAGCTATTGCCCCAGTTTCGTGCACCTGGCCACTGTAACCCTGAGTGCAGTGGGGTATTTCGGCTTCATCTGCAATAGTTAACACAAAACTGTCGTTAAACAGTCAGGTGTTCGTCTGCTGGAAGGTTAAAGTCCGAGGCAAATGTGGTGTAAAGAACATGTCGCTTAACGCAAGTTTAGAAGCGGCCAGCATCAGTTGTCGCTTGTGTGGGACCACGGTGCGCTCAGGATGGAGGTGACGGGTTGGGCTGGCTCCGATCTTTGCCGAGTGTGTCCGACGACATCCGGAAGTGTAGCCAGTCTAATGTTCAGCAGTGTAGGCAAAGGAAGCGGCACGCTATCTCACTCCCCGCACACGAGCTTCTTAGCGGTTAGTGAGCAATCTGGCCACCGGTTTAACTAGTTTTACCCGCCACCATGTCTGTTTTGTGTTACAATAAGGGATGTGGACAGCGATTTGATCCAGAAAATAACCCAGACGGTGAGTAGTACCTTAGTTAACTATCGCTGTACCCCGTACCAGTCGGTTAGCAAGCTAACCTCTGATCATCTGGAAATTTCTGCAGCGAGCAGGCCTGTTGGGCCCATGTAGCTAACTTCATGTTATGTTAGCTGGACCCCACACAGTGAAAACTTAACCCTAACCCATTCATTAACACTGCTGTAGCTCATGTGATTAGCAGGTAAACGTTTGACTTTTCAGAATCGTTGTCCCGGACAGGGGCACACCGTGAGCGGTTTAAAGTTTCAGAAACGGGTGTTTGTACGTTTTCATTCACGTATACTTATCCACGGTTCATTTCTCAGTGTTATCCCATAATCACAACTGTGTTGGCACAAATGTTAGTGCGAAAACAGCGAAATCGCTTTTGTTCAGCAGCTCACAAAAGAGCGAAGACCAGTTAAACCGAGTAACCAGTCAGCAGCGAGGCCCGGCTTCAAAGGAGAAATAACCTCATGTCCGCGTTTACTCGTCAAGAAACAGTTTTATCGCCACGTTAGTCCGACTGGACTGGCTGTTAAGTGGTTTAAATATCTATTCAAATGACATATTTTTCAAAAGCTTTTGGATCTGTGTGAAAATCGCATCGCCACTTTCGTATGAGTTGTCAAGTAAGTTTCGCAAGACAGAGATGCATGAGTCATAAATACTGCAGAACTGTAAAAGTGAAGACAACAGTGGGACCAATGAGATTCGTGGGCATCAGGACACGAATCTAAAATAATCACCACAGCATCCCATACACTACTTTCATAACAGTTGTCAAGTACGTTTAAGTTCCACAAGACATAGATGAGAACAGAGTTACATAAGTCATAAATACTGCAAATCTGTAAAAGTGAGGTGAAGATAACAGTGGGACCAATGAGATTGGTAGGCATCTTGTCTATGGATAGTAAAATAATCACCACGACCTCCCATGCACCACAATGCACATGTACAAAAGGAGCAGCAATCTGTGGAAGACATGACAGTGGCCAAATACTGGATTTAATGCAACAGACAGTTTGAACACCACTCATTGCCATGTTCTCTAGAAATATGGTTGAGTTGGTGTTTACAAGTTTGGCACAAAGTTTATGGCACACACCATCGTGCTTTTATGTGAGAAATACTAAATGTGGTTATTAATTCCTCATAAATTTATATGATAACCCATGCAAATGACATTATAAAGTTATTGTACTCTTGATGTATAACCTGTGTGTTCTCCCAGAAGTGCAGTACTCCAACACAGCCACTGGAAAAATTACTTGCAAAAGGTTTTGTTGGTAAAAGTCATTATAATGATAAGTCACTTCTTGATTTTGAGTTTCCTTACAGAAAATAAAGTTTGTTCATGAGTCTATTGTTAATCGAGCCACTGATCTAAATACAATTTAATTTTGAAGGTAGTAATATCGCCTTCAGCTCCTACGACAAAACCCCAGCGCGTCCCTTATTTCCATTTGTTAGAAATGTCCTCCCCTGTCTTCTGGTAATATAACACTGTGTATTTCCAGATACTCAATGTGAGAGTTGAGTCTAATTTCCATTTTAATAGGATGCCTCTTTTCATAACTTTAGAGTATATTATCATTACCTCTCTATCTAAGATGTATATCTATGGCATTAACACAGAAGGGCCACAGCTCAGGCTGTACTGTAAGAAAAATGCTTGGTTTATGGGGTCACCCAGCCAAATTTCTTTATTCATTCCATTTAACTTTTAGGGCAGTTCTGTAAAAAAGGACATTTAAAAAAAAATCATACTGTGCTTTTCATTTAAGGTCGATTTCAAATGATGATTTGCAAAAATTTCTGATATCATATGTATTAGTTAATGAAAATAGTCTTCAAATGGTCTTTTCATTAGGTGTGTGTCTTGCTTCAGTTGAGCTTAAGCTTGAAATACTTTTTTTCTCACAGAATTTTCCTCTTTGGATGAAAAGAGAATTTAATAAATATTTTCAATTCATTTTTATATGCATTTTGTTTTACTGTGTTCCACAAGGATAAATGCAAATCATTTGAAAATTTTATGCAAAAAGTAGTGAAAATTTTTTAGAAACCTTTTTATCAAAAAGAAGTTTGATACTGAGTAACTGCGAAAGACGTTATTTAAAATGCTTAAATTCTCTTTATCCTTTTATCTTTTTTTTGGTGTGCCAGATCTGTAGTCTGCTTGTTAGTTTTGTCCATTAATGATCACAGAATGTTTCAGTCTCTCTGTGTTCAGTTATTGTTACTGCTGAAGTTTTTCTGAACTCAAAAGATTGTCCTGCTCTTTATTGTCTAAGAGACAATATAGATATTTGTATATTATTTTTTTCTGAATAATCTGCACACAGTTTACATTCATTCATTTTATCATGTCAGATCATTTTAATCTTAACTTGAAGTCTTAACATTTCTTGCCTGAGTATGTGATGATTAATACTGTTAAGAGACATATAGTACTTGACCCCATACAGTCATCCGTCGTGGCTGGAAAATAATGCAGTGACCAGCTTCTAAAATGACTTCATTACTTTGTTCAAGGCTTCACTTTGGAGTTGTGTCCAGCCATGAGCACTTCAATCTGCAACAAGTCATTTTGACAGGGAACGTGAAGGCAGCATCAGATACTGCTGACCCAAGTCCTTTGAGAGATGTATCACACATGAAAGGAGCAGCAAGACAAGAAAGGCATGGTGCCCATCAAAGCAGCTGAAAGTGACTATAGATTACTTGGAGTTTGCCAGAAAAGCTACAAGCCTGTGAACAGTCAGGTTTACATGTTGTTCAGTACTGGTGTGGTAACACTGTTTCCAGTATCACCACATATTTTTCCCATAAAATTAATCAGTCGTGTTTTCTTTTCACAGATGGCTGCACCTATCATCCGGGAGTCCCAGTATTTCATGATGCATTGAAGGTAGAAAGTCTGAAAATGCACAGTCAGCTTATGTTCTGTTGTCCCGTTACCTGGTTTAAGTTATTGTCTCTGTAACTTCCTCCAGGGATGGTCCTGCTGCAAGAGAAGAACAACTGACTTCTCAGACTTCCTCAGCATTGTTGTAAGTTTTTGTCTCTGTTTTAATCCATACTTTTAATCCTTCATGACCACTGTTCCATTGTCTATTGTTTTCACAAGCATTGACTGCCACCTCAACCCATATTGGACTGAGCATTCATTGTTTGTGAGTCCAGCACAGTCACTGTCTCTCTCTCTCTCTCGCCACAGGGCTGCACAAAAGGTCCCCATAACAAAGAAAAGCCCCCTGAGCCGGTGAAACCAGATGTAACATCTTCAGGGGAAAAGAAAGAGGCAGATGACCAAAAACCAAAGTTTAACGAGTACATCATCTCCGCACCAAAGCCTCAGGAGGCGATATGCAGACCAAGGTTGTACAGGCCTTCAAACACAGTTTTTTTATATTTTAATCCAGAGGAATGCCCTAAACTCTTATTGTATGTCCAGTTGTCTCACGTTAAAGCAGAGATGATTTTGTAGATGGAAAGATTTAGCCTACACTAAAAAAATGAATTTAATTCAGTCCGTCCCTAATGTGTCTGTTACCGTTGCAGTGCTGATGAGCCAATGGGGAGATTGCAGCATAAAGTTTCTGCTTCTCTGAAGCAGGCTCTGGAGAAACTGAAGTTGTCTGAAAATGCAGCAGAGAAGAAAGGTGAGAACAGAACTTTATCCTGCGCACTTCTCTCTCCTCTTTACACTTTCATGGTTTTTGAAGTCCTCTTTATCCATCCGCCTCTTGTCATAGTAGACGGGAAGGTCATGTTGACAGCTAAAGTTAATGCATGGCCACTGGGAATTTGCCTTCACCTGTGTCATTCACTTCATGGCATTTGAGTAAAAGCCGACAGGGACAGGACAGCACATCATAACAGAAAGCATTTTTTTAGATGATCTTCAAAGTGTGAGTGTCATTTCCTCTGTTTCTCTGTCTTTCTAGAGGAAGATAGCGACGAGATCAAGATTGGAACATCCTGTAAAAATGGAGGGTGTACCAAAGTAAGTGAATGTGTCGCTTTATAATCGAGAAAACTTTCTGGAATATTCTCATGGTTTTGCAATGTGTAAAAATCTCTATCTATACCCATGCTTCTCTAGGGCTTTGGCTACAGCAGCTTAAATGTTTTCATTTCAAAGCCAAATTCGATTCACATATTTGGAAAATTCTTAAAATTTTGAATAGATGTCATTAAATGAAAACAAAAAACGAACCATGCTGATCCAAGTTAATGTTTAAAAAAAAAAATTAGGATGCCCCAAAAAGGACTCACTGCTCTGGTTAAGGAGAAATAGATGCAGCTCTTTTTCCTCCACCTCCACATTCGCTCTGAGATGGATGCAAACCAGATTTTTTGCTCAAGCTAATCTGGCCTGTCAGAGCAGAAAACCCAAGATTAGAACACATATTGTGAGGAGAATTTGCATTGACGGGTTTTGTAGAAGCTTTAATGATTTACATAATTGTACTTTAACTGATTTGATTGAAAGCCATGAGATAGTCTCTCAAGGGCTGCCTGCGTTTGGTTGATTAATCAGTTGGGGTCTCGGTAATTTTGTACTTTGTACATTTTTTTTTTCCCAGGGTCTGTAGTCATTAATCGTACTTTCCCCTCTATCCTTACAATAATGTTCTAAAATATGCTTCAAGTTTTAAGAAGCAATACATTTTTAAGAGATCCTTTTACATACTGCCATTCATCTGCAAAGAGATGACAGCACTGGAGAAATAATTTAAGACTTGTCAGTTCAAATCACTAATTGGTAATCCTATGACTATTAACTAAGAATTTCATTAATTGCAGAGAACCTAATAATACTGACCTAATAATAACTTATTATTAGTACTATTTGTATTTTTGATAACAAAAACAATCTGCTTCAGCCTCTTGAACCACTATTTCTTTTTGTTCTTCAGAGTTTTGAAGGACCTGCAAGCGACTCTGATGTGTGCTTATACCACTCTGGATTTCCTATCTTCCATGAAGGGTTAGTATGTGATTTTTTTTTATTTTTTTTTTTTTTTATTATTATCCATTATAAAAACCCTTTTTATTTCAAACTTAAAGCTCCTTAACTTCACATCCCTGTGCTTCACTGTTCTACATTAAATTGATTTTCTTTGGAAACTGTAAAAGAAGCACGAAGAGTAACAATAGTATTTTCCTGATAGTCTTCCTGTCCATCTTGTTTACTGTTTCTCCTGAGTGACACGTTAGTGACTGCTAAAAATCCAGTGGGTGTATGTTTTTTCCTGCATCTCCAGGATGAAATACTGGAGCTGCTGTAAGAGGAAAACCTCTGACTTTAACACCTTCCTCTCTCAAGAGGGCTGCACCAAGGGAACACATCTATGGAGGAAAAAGGATGCGGTAGGTGTGCCCGCTTCATAGCCAAGGATCATTAGTGTGTGCAAGTCTGCCTCAGCTGTGACTAGGGATGCACCGATCCACATTTTTTTACTTCCGATCCGATCCCAATACCTGAGTTTGGATATCCGCCAATACAGATACTATTCCAATACCAGAGCTCTGTTTGCTTTAATATTATTATTATTATTATTATCATTATTGTTAATTTTACGTGATGCTGTAATAAATCTTCTCCACAGGCAAGTATATGTACGAATGTATGCATGTATGTCCCAAAAGGCAACTTGAAGTCAGTATAAGGTCAGAAAATCAGAATCAGAAAAACTTTCTTTTGTTCAGAAAAAAATTCTTTTGTTACTTACAAACTCCCAATTGAAAATGAAGAGAAGAAGAAAATTGCACATAGAGAGTGTACACCAAGAGAAAAATGTTTCTAAAATAAATAAGATAAATGAAGTGAAACAAAAAATAAAAAGTATAGTATAATAAAAATAAAGTATATTGCAACAACCCCTTCACAGTATACATATGCTCCAATATCAAACAGAACAATATAATACAAATAATAGAAAAATAGAAAAACATAAAGACATCTTTATCATTTGTTTATCGAATAAACAAACGCTGCTTTCGAATTGTTTTTCTGAAATCTTCTTTCAGGGTAAGAAAGTGGTTCCATGTCGGTTTGACTGGCACCAGACCGGGACACAGGTCATCATCTCTATCTACGCCAAGAATGCCGTCCCTGAGCTAAGCTACGTGGATGCAAACAGCACCACGGTGAGGGACATTAGAGTCCGTCAGATGATTCCTGTGCGTGTCTAAATGGTTCAGTTTTTTATTGTGTTGTTTTGTTTTGTCTCTTTTCTCCTTCAGCTCAACATACATGTTATATTTGAGGGAGAGAAGGAATTTGAGCAGAAAATCAGTTTGTGGGGAGTAAGTACAGCATCACCTTCAACCTGATGTAAAAATCTTGTTACCTTTTCAGATTTTTCTACTGTTTCCACACCTTGATTAATCATTTTCTTTGGGTCTTTCATTTCAGTAAACCTAATGAATTAAAGATTGGTCCATTTTTCTACCCTGCTGTAGGATTTCAGTTGCAAGACAAGTTAATGTTCTAAAACTGTAATTTTTGTTAATGTTAGCAGGCCTTTTTGCTTTAAGGCTTTTCATCGACTTTTTTTTATCACCAGTTTCTTAAGTCATTCTTTTGTCACACTCCCTCCTCCCTCCTCCCTCCTTTCCTTGTAGGTGATAGATGTGAGTAAGAGTATAGTGAACATGATGGCAGCCAAGATCGAGGTAGCCATGAAGAAGTCTGAGGCCATGTCATGGGCTCGTCTTGACCTTCCTCCGCCCGTCACCCCACCCAAGGAGAGCGAGAAAAAAAAAGAAGAGGCTGATAGTGATGATGAAGACGAATGATAAGGACTTACTGTAAGAACATAGAGAGTATCTTTTGCTGAATCCAAGGCCACACAGTCCATTTTTTACCTCTTTAAAGAGTCGCCTCTTTAGCTGTCATGGAACTTTGGCCTCTACTCTTCAACATTTACAACCACAACTCAGAATGCTCAACTCTCAGCATACTTTATTTTGCTTATGTTTCTCAATTTTTGGCCCCGTTTTTGGACATTGCGTAGGTTGGTATTCTAAAGAATCTTTAAACATTTTTACAACAGTTTTTCACTTAAGGACCGAATGATAAGAGGGGGAACCCTAACTTTTAATAGACTTTCAATCAAGTCAGGCGATGACATACTTGTTAATTACACTAACATCGCACAATAAGATAGAAGTGTGACCATGTTTTATTTCACACCCAGAAAGCCTTTTATGTGGACTGCTCACATCACTTCATCCTAATGGACCACAGTTTTGACCACCTTCTGTTCTGCCATTGTTTGGTAAAAGGTAATTGCATCTGTACATTTCCATTTGTTTCTTTCATACTTGGCACACTTGAAGTAATATACTTGCAATTTTTCATATATATTTCTTTTTTATTCCATCCTTTGGTTTCACGAGTTGTATAAATTATTACATTGTTTTGTACACCAGTATCACATCAGACTAAATGCTGTATTCATAGATATATACCTGTATTTGTGTGATGATGAAGCTGCTCCATGTACTGTAGTTTGAGTAGGAAATTTGGATCTCTAAAATGTCCACACTTGTATAATATGGAGTTTATTCTAAATAAATTGTGTTATAAGAAATACAGTAGTTCCTTGGGACTCTTAAACTTACACATGAAATGTTTGGGAGATGTGCTCCAACTATCACAGTTAAAAATGTAGAATTGCTCCAAATTTTGTTTTTTACATGATTATACATAATGTATATTTTGTACAAGTTTTGCTTCCAAATGCTCAATGCTGTATTTATCCTAATTTTTTTGTCAAAACAACATAGCACCATTTTAATAATGAGAATGTACTGTAATATCGGAGAATGCCAAGTGAATACAAAGTATTTTGAGCAAAGTACTGTGTTATTAAGAAAAATGCTATGCTAGACAGCATGTGTCAAGGCTTGGAATGTATGAAGTAAATTTGGCTGAATGAGACCATGACATAAAGGTAAAATTATTAGGGAACCAATTTGTCTTACCAAAAATAAACTTTTCTGTTGAACTTTTAAAACTGGGTTGATGTGTGTGTGTGTCTGTGTGTGAGTGTGTGTGTGTGTGATGGCTTATATCCTCCTGTGAATATTTCTACTACAGACATACAGTATATGCTTGAGTTTTGTAAGACTGGTATTAATGCCAGACTCCCATTGCAACCTCATGAAATGAAACACTTCTCATGAATTAAAGCAAGTGAGACCTTTCAAGTCAAAAAGGTTTTTTTTTTAAACTAATACATAACTCAAGACCTTGACATCCAAGCCGACATTATCACCTTTTTTTCTTTCCAAAAGCGTTTTGCACACCACAAACGAATCAATTTAAATGTTATTCAAATGTGGTTTCAGTCAACTCCCACAAAAAGGAAATAAAAAAGAGAGTCCCCCAAGGCTTGTAAATTTATCTGAAGAGTTTGTTACATTCTCTGGATAGCAGTTGGAAGTGTGTAGGACGTCATTATTTTATAAAATATGGTCAAAAGTCATTATGGAACACTGCGATGAGAGAGACCATAAATGGCACAGACGATCTCAAAATGTCATAAAAAACGTCATAGTATAGTAAGGCGTCAAAATCGGCCAAAAAATGTCAAAAAAACTTTTGACCTCAAAATGTGATAAAAAACATCATAGAATAGTAAGGCGTCAAAATCGGCCAAAAAAGTCAAAAAATTTTTTGACCTCAAAATGTCATAAAAAACGTCATAGTATAGTAAGGCGTCAAAATTGGACAAAAAAAGTCAAAATTTTTTTTGACCTCAAAATGTCATAAAAAACGTCATAGTATAGTATGGCGTTTTTTTCGGGAAAAAAAGGCAAAAATTTTTTTGACCTCAAAATGTCATAAAAAACGTCATAGTATAGTAAGGCGTCAAAATTGGACAAAAAAAGTCACAATTTTTTTTTACCTCAAAATGTCATAAAAAACGTCATAGTATAGTATGGCGTTTTTTTCGGGCAAAAAAAGTCAAAAATTTTTTTGACCTCAAAATGTCATAAAAAACGTCATAGTATAGTATGGCATTTTTTTCGGGCAAAAAAAGTCAAAAAATTTTTTGACCTCAAAATGTCATAAAAAACGTCATAGTATAGTAAGGCGTCAAAATTGGACAAAAAAAGTCACAATTTTTTTTTACCTCAAAATGTCATAAAAAACGTCATAGTATAGTATGGCGTTTTTTTCGGCCAAAAAAAGTCAAAAAATTTTTTGACCTCAAAATGTCATAAAAAACGTCATAGTATAGTATGGCGTTTTTTTCGGGCAAAAAAAGTCAAAAAATTTTTTGACCTCAAAATGTCATAAAAAACGTCATAGTATAGTAAGGCGTCAAAATTGGACAAAAAAAGTCAAAAAAATTTTTGACCTCAAAATATCATAAAAAATATCATAGTATAGTATGGCGTTTTTTTCGGGCAAAAAAAGTCAAAAATTTTTTTGACCTCAAAATGTCATAAAAAACGTCATAGTATAGTATGGCGTTTTTTTCTGGCAAAAAATGTCAAAAAATTTTTTGACCTCAAAATGTCATAAAAAACTTCATAGTATAGTATGGCGTTTTTTTCGGCCAAAAAAAGTCAAAAAATTTTTTGACCTCAAAATGTCATAAAAAACGTTATAGTATAGTATGGCGTTTTTTTCGGGCAAAAAAAGTCAAAAAATTTTTTGACCTCAAAATGTCATAAAAAACGTCATAGTATAGTAAGGCGTCAAAATTGGACAAAAAAAGTCAAAAAAATTTTTGACCTCAAAATATAAAAAATATCATAGTATAGTATGGCGTTTTTTTCGGCCAAAAAAAGTCAAGAATTTTTTTGACCTCAAAATGTCATAAAAAACGTCATAGTATAGTATGGCGTTTTTTTCGGGCAAAAAAAGTCAAAAAATTTTTTGACCTCAAAATGTCATAAAAAACGTCATAGTATAGTATGGTGTTTTTTTCGGGCAAAAAAAGTCAAAAAATTTTTTGACCTCAAAATGTCATAAAAAACGTCATAGTATAGTATGGCGTTTTTTTCGGGCAAAAAAAGTCAAAATTTTTTTTGACCTCAAAATGTCATAAAAAACGTCATAGTATAGTAAGGCGTCAAAATTGGACAAAAAAAGTCAAAAAATTTTTTGACCTCAAAATGTCACAAAAAACGTCATAGTATAGTATGGCGTTTTTTTCGGCCAAAAAAAGTCAAAAATTTTTTTGACCTCAAAATGTCATAAAAAACGTCATAGTATAGTATGGCGTTTTTTTCGGGCAAAAAATGTCGAAAATTTTTTTGACCTCAAAATGTCATAAAAAACGTCATAGTATAGTATGCCGTTTTTTTCGGCCAAAAAAAGTCAAAATTTTTTTTGACCTCAAAATGTCATAAAAAACGTCATAGTATAGTAAGGCGTCAAAATTGGACAAAAAAAGTCAAAAAAATTTTTGACCTCAAAATGTCATAAAAAACGTCATAGTATAGTATGGCGTTTTTTTCGGCCAAAAAAAGTCAAAAAATTTTTTGACCTCAAAATGTCATAAAAAACGTCATAGTATAGTATGGCGTTTTTTTCGGCCAAAAAAAGTCAAAATTTTTTTTGACCTCAAAATGTCATAAAAAACGTCATAGTATAGTAAGGCGTTTTTTTCGGCCAAAAAAAGTCAAAAATTTTTTTGACATCAAAATGTCATAAAAAACGTCATAGTATAGTAAGGCGTCAAAATTGGACAAAAAAAGTCCAAAAATTTTTTGACCTCAAAATGTCATAAAAAACGTCATAGTATAGTAAGGCGTCAAAATTGGACAAAAAAAGTTAAAAATTTTTTTGACCTCAAAATGTCATAAAAAACGTCATAGTATAGTATGGCGTTTTTTTTCGGGCAAAAAAAGTCAAAATTTTTTTTGACCTCAAAATGTCATAAAAAACGTCATAGTATAGTAAGGCGTCAAAATTGGACAAAAAAAGTCAAAAAATTTTTTGACCTCAAAATGTCACAAAAAACGTCATAGTATAGTATGGCGTTTTTTTCGGGCAAAAAAAGTCAAAAATTTTTTTGACCTCAAAATGTCATAAAAAACGTCATAGTATAGTATGGCGTTTTTTTCGGGCAAAAAATGTCGAAAATTTTTTTGACCTCAAAATGTCATAAAAAACGTCATAGTATAGTAAGGCGTCAAAATTGGACAAAAAAAGTCAAAAAATTTTTTGACCTCAAAATGTCATAAAAAACGTCATAGTATAGTATGGCGTTTTTTTCGGCCAAAAAAAGTCAAAATTTTTTTTGACCTCAAAATGTCATAAAAAACGTCATAGTATAGTAAGGCGTTTTTTTCGGCCAAAAAAAGTCAAAATTTTTTTTGACATCAAAATGTCATAAAAAACGTCATAGTATAGTAAGGCGTCAAAATTGGACAAAAAAAGTCCAAAAATTTTTTGACCTCAAAATGTCATAAAAAACGTCATAGTATAGTAAGGCGTCAAAATTGGACAAAAAAAGTCAAAATTTTTTTTGACCTCAAAATGTCATAAAAAACGTCATAGTATAGTAAGGCGTCAAAATTGGACAAAAAAAGTCCAAAAATTTTTTGACCTCAAAATGTCATAAAAAATGTCATAGTATAGTATGGCGTTTTTTTCGGCCAAAAAAAGTCAAAAAATTTTTTGACCTCAAAATGTCATAAAAAACGTCATAGTATAGTAAGGCGTCAAAATTGGACAAAAAAAGTCAAAAAAACTTTTGACCTCAAAATGTGATAAAAAACATCATAGAATAGTAAGGCGTCAAAATCGGCCAAAAAAGTCAAAAATTTTTTTGACCTCAAAATGTCATAAAAAACGTCATAGTATAGTAAGGCGTCAAAATTGGACAAAAAAAGTCAAAATTTTTTTTGACCTCAAAATGTCATAAAAAACGTCATAGTATAGTATGGCGTTTTTTTCGGGAAAAAAAGGCAAAAATTTTTTTGACCTCAAAATGTCATAAAAAACGTCATAGTATAGTAAGGCGTCAAAATTGGACAAAAAAAGTCACAATTTTTTTTTACCTCAAAATGTCATAAAAAACGTCATAGTATAGTATGGCGTTTTTTTCGGCCAAAAAAAGTCAAAAAATTTTTTGACCTCAAAATGTCATAAAAAACGTCATAGTATAGTATGGCGTTTTTTTCGGGCAAAAAAAGTCAAAAAATTTTTTGACCTCAAAATGTCATAAAAAACGTCATAGTATAGTAAGGCGTCAAAATTGGACAAAAAAAGTCAAAAAAATTTTTGACCTCAAAATATCATAAAAAATATCATAGTATAGTATGGCGTTTTTTTCGGGCAAAAAAAGTCAAAAATTTTTTTGACCTCAAAATGTCATAAAAAACGTCATAGTATAGTATGGCGTTTTTTTCTGGCAAAAAATGTCAAAAAATTTTTTGACCTCAAAATGTCATAAAAAACTTCATAGTATAGTATGGCGTTTTTTTCGGCCAAAAAAAGTCAAAAAATTTTTTGACCTCAAAATGTCATAAAAAACGTTATAGTATAGTATGGCGTTTTTTTCGGGCAAAAAAAGTCAAAAAATTTTTTGACCTCAAAATGTCATAAAAAACGTCATAGTATAGTAAGGCGTCAAAATTGGACAAAAAAAGTCAAAAAAATTTTTGACCTCAAAATATCATAAAAAATATCATAGTATAGTATGGCGTTTTTTTCGGCCAAAAAAAGTCAAAAATTTTTTTGACCTCAAAATGTCATAAAAAACGTCATAGTATAGTATGGCGTTTTTTTCGGGCAAAAAAAGTCAAAAAATTTTTTGACCTCAAAATGTCATAAAAAACGTCATAGTATAGTATGGTGTTTTTTTCGGGCAAAAAAAGTCAAAAAATTTTTTGACCTCAAAATGTCATAAAAAACGTCATAGTATAGTATGGCGTTTTTTTCGGGCAAAAAAAGTCAAAATTTTTTTTGACCTCAAAATGTCATAAAAAACGTCATAGTATAGTAAGGCGTCAAAATTGGACAAAAAAAGTCAAAAAATTTTTTGACCTCAAAATGTCACAAAAAACGTCATAGTATAGTATGGCGTTTTTTTCGGCCAAAAAAAGTCAAAAATTTTTTTGACCTCAAAATGTCATAAAAAACGTCATAGTATAGTATGGCGTTTTTTTCGGGGCAAAAAATGTCGAAAATTTTTTTGACCTCAAAATGTCATAAAAAACGTCATAGTATAGTATGCCGTTTTTTTCGGCCAAAAAAAGTCAAAATTTTTTTTGACCTCAAAATGTCATAAAAAACGTCATAGTATAGTAAGGCGTCAAAATTGGACAAAAAAAGTCAAAAAAATTTTTGACCTCAAAATGTCATAAAAAACGTCATAGTATAGTATGGCGTTTTTTTCGGGCAAAAAAAGTCAAAAAATTTTTTGACCTCAAAATGTCATAAAAAACGTCATAGTATAGTATGGCGTTTTTTTCGGGCAAAAAAAGTCAAAATTTTTTTTGACCTCAAAATGTCATAAAAAACGTCATAGTATAGTATGGCGTTTTTTTCGGGCAAAAAAAGTCAAAATTTTTTTTGACCTCAAAATGTCATAAAAAACGTCATAGTATAGTAAGGCGTCAAAATTGGACAAAAAAAGTCAAAAAATTTTTTGACCTCAAAATGTCACAAAAAACGTCATAGTATAGTATGGCGTTTTTTTCGGGCAAAAAAAGTCAAAAATTTTTTTGACCTCAAAATGTCATAAAAAACGTCATAGTATAGTATGGCGTTTTTTTCGGGCAAAAAATGTCGAAAATTTTTTTGACCTCAAAATGTCATAAAAAACGTCATAGTATAGTAAGGCGTCAAAATTGGACAAAAAAAGTCAAAAAATTTTTTGACCTCAAAATGTCATAAAAAACGTCATAGTATAGTATGGCGTTTTTTTCGGCCAAAAAAAGTCAAAATTTTTTTTGACCTCAAAATGTCATAAAAAACGTCATAGTATAGTAAGGCGTTTTTTTCGGCCAAAAAAAGTCAAAATTTTTTTTGACATCAAAATGTCATAAAAAACGTCATAGTATAGTAAGGCGTCAAAATTGGACAAAAAAAGTCCAAAAATTTTTTGACCTCAAAATGTCATAAAAAACGTCATAGTATAGTAAGGCGTCAAAATTGGACAAAAAAAGTCAAAATTTTTTTTGACCTCAAAATGTCATAAAAAACGTCATAGTATAGTAAGGCGTCAAAATTGGACAAAAAAAGTCCAAAAATTTTTTGACCTCAAAATGTCATAAAAAATGTCATAGTATAGTATGGCGTTTTTTTCGGCCAAAAAAAGTCAAAAAATTTTTTGACCTCAAAATGTCATAAAAAACGTCATAGTATAGTAAGGCGTCAAAATTGGACAAAAAAAGTCAAAAAATTTTTTGACCTCAAAATGTCATAAAAAACGTCATAGTATAGTAAGGCGTCAAAATTGGACAAAAAAAGTCAAAAAATTTTTTGACCTCAAAATGTCATAAAAAACGTCATAGTATAGTAAGGCGTCAAAATTGAACAAAAAAAGTCAAAAAAATTTTTGACCTCAAAATATCATAAAAAATGTCATAGTATAGTATGGCGTTTTTTTCGGGCAAAAAAAGTCAAAAAATTTTTTGACCTCAAAATGTCATAAAAAACGTCATAGTATAGTATGGCGTTTTTTTCTGGCAAAAAATGTCAAAAAATTTTTTGACCTCAAAATGTCATAAAAAACGTCATAGTATAGTAAGGCGTCAAAATTGGACAAAAAAAGTCAAATTTTTTTTTTACCTCAAAATGTCATAAAAAAATTTTTTTGACTTTTTTTGTCCAATTTTGACGCCTTACTATACTATGGTATAGTAAGGCGTCAAAATTGGACAAAAAAAGTCAAAAAAATTTTTGACCTCAAAATGTCATAAAAAACGTCATAGTATAGTATGGCGTTTTTTTCGGCCAAAAAAAGTCAAAAAATTTTTTGACCTCAAAATGTCATAAAAAACGTCATAGTATAGTATGGCGTTTTTTTCGGCCAAAAAAAGTCAAAAATTTTTTTGACCTCAAAATGTCATAAAAAACGTCATAGTATAGTATGGCGTTTTTTTCGGCCAAAAAAAGTCAAACATTTTTTTGACCTCAAAATGTCATAAAAAACGTCATAGTATAGTATGGCGTTTTTTTCGGCCAAAAAAAGTCAAACATTTTTTTGACCTCAAAATGTCATAAAAAACGTCATAGTATAGTATGGCGTTTTTTTCGGGCAAAAAAAGTCAAAAATTTTTTTGACCTCAAAATGTCATAAAAAACGTCATAGTATAGTATGGCGTTTTTTTCGGGCAAAAAATGTCAAAAAATTTTTTGACCTCAAAATGTCATAAAAAACGTCATAGTATAGTATGGCGTTTTTTTCTGGCAAAAAATGTCAAAAAATTTTTTGACCTCAAAATGTCATAAAAAACTTCATAGTATAGTATGGCGTTTTTTTCGGCCAAAAAAAGTCAAAAAATTTTTTGACCTCAAAATGTCATAAAAAACGTTATAGTATAGTATGGCGTTTTTTTCGGGCAAAAAAAGTCAAAAAATTTTTTGACCTCAAAATGTCATAAAAAACGTCATAGTATAGTAAGGCGTCAAAATTGGACAAAAAAAGTCAAAAAAATTTTTGACCTCAAAATATCATAAAAAATATCATAGTATAGTATGGCGTTTTTTTCGGCCAAAAAAAGTCAAAAAATTTTTTGACCTCAAAATGTCATAAAAAACGTCATAGTATAGTATGGCGTTTTTTTCGGGCAAAAAAAGTCAAAAAATTTTTTGACCTCAAAATGTCATAAAAAACGTCATAGTATAGTATGGTGTTTTTTTCGGGCAAAAAAAGTCAAAAAATTTTTTGACCTCAAAATGTCATAAAAAACGTCATAGTATAGTATGGCGTTTTTTTCGGGCAAAAAAAGTCAAAATTTTTTTTGACCTCAAAATGTCATAAAAAACGTCATAGTATAGTAAGGCGTCAAAATTGGACAAAAAAAGTCAAAAAATTTTTTGACCTCAAAATGTCACAAAAAACGTCATAGTATAGTATGGCGTTTTTTTCGGCCAAAAAAAGTCAAAAATTTTTTTGACCTCAAAATGTCATAAAAAACGTCATAGTATAGTATGGCGTTTTTTTCGGGCAAAAAATGTCGAAAATTTTTTTGACCTCAAAATGTCATAAAAAACGTCATAGTATAGTATGCCGTTTTTTTCGGCCAAAAAAAGTCAAAATTTTTTTTGACCTCAAAATGTCATAAAAAACGTCATAGTATAGTAAGGCGTCAAAATTGGACAAAAAAAGTCAAAAAAATTTTTGACCTCAAAATGTCATAAAAAACGTCATAGTATAGTATGGCGTTTTTTTCGGGCAAAAAAAGTCAAAAAATTTTTTGACCTCAAAATGTCATAAAAAACGTCATAGTATAGTATGGCGTTTTTTTCGGGCAAAAAAAGTCAAAATTTTTTTTGACCTCAAAATGTCATAAAAAACGTCATAGTATAGTAAGGCGTTTTTTTCGGCCAAAAAAAGTCAAAAATTTTTTTGACATCAAAATGTCATAAAAAACGTCATAGTATAGTAAGGCGTCAAAATTGGACAAAAAAAGTCCAAAAATTTTTTGACCTCAAAATGTCATAAAAAACGTCATAGTATAGTAAGGCGTCAAAATTGGACAAAAAAAGTCAAATTTTTTTTTGACCTCAAAATGTCATAAAAAACGTCATAGTATAGTATGGCGTTTTTTTCGGGCAAAAAAAGTCAAAATTTTTTTTGACCTCAAAATGTCATAAAAAACGTCATAGTATAGTAAGGCGTCAAAATTGGACAAAAAAAGTCAAAAAATTTTTTGACCTCAAAATGTCACAAAAAACATCATAGTATAGTAAGGTGTCAAAATTGGACAAAAAAAGTCAAAAAAATTTTTGACCTCAAAATGTCATAAAAAACGTCATAGTATAGTAAGGCGTCAAAATTGGACAAAAAAAGTCAAAAAAATTTTTGACCTCAAAATGTCATAAAAAACGTCATAGTATAGTATGGCGTTTTTTTCGGCCAAAAAAAGTCAAAAAATTTTTTGACCTCAAAATGTCATAAAAAACGTCATAGTATAGTATGGCGTTTTTTTCGGCCAAAAAAAGTCAAAAATTTTTTTGACCTCAAAATGTCATAAAAAACGTCATAGTATAGTATGGCGTTTTTTTCGGCCAAAAAAAGTCAAAATTTTTTTTGACCTCAAAATGTCATAAAAAACGTCATAGTATAGTATGGCGTTTTTTTCGGCCAAAAAAAGTCAAACATTTTTTTGACCTCAAAATGTCATAAAAAACGTCATAGTATAGTATGGCGTTTTTTTCGGGCAAAAAAAGTCAAAAAATTTTTTGACCTCAAAATGTCATAAAAAACGTCATAGTATAGTATGGCGTTTTTTTCGGGCAAAAAAAGTCAAAATTTTTTTTGACCTCAAAATGTCATAAAAAACGTCATAGTATAGTAAGGCGTCAAAATTGGACAAAAAAAGTCAAAAAATTTTTTGACCTCAAAATGTCACAAAAAACGTCATAGTATAGTATGGCGTTTTTTTCGGCCAAAAAAAGTCAAAAATTTTTTTGACCTCAAAATGTCATAAAAAACGTCATAGTATAGTATGGCGTTTTTTTCGGGCAAAAAATGTCGAAAATTTTTTTGACCTCAAAATGTCATAAAAAACGTCATAGTATAGTATGCCGTTTTTTTCGGCCAAAAAAAGTCAAAATTTTTTTTGACCTCAAAATGTCATAAAAAACGTCATAGTATAGTAAGGCGTCAAAATTGGACAAAAAAAGTCAAAAAAATTTTTGACCTCAAAATGTCATAAAAAACGTCATAGTATAGTATGGCGTTTTTTTCGGGCAAAAAAAGTCAAAAAATTTTTTGACCTCAAAATGTCATAAAAAACGTCATAGTATAGTATGGCGTTTTTTTCGGGCAAAAAAAGTCAAAATTTTTTTTGACCTCAAAATGTCATAAAAAACGTCATAGTATAGTAAGGCGTTTTTTTCGGCCAAAAAAAGTCAAAAAATTTTTTGACCTCAAAATGTCATAAAAAACGTCATAGTATAGTAAGGCGTCAAAATTGGACAAAAAAAGTCCAAAAATTTTTTGACCTCAAAATGTCATAAAAAACGTCATAGTATAGTAAGGCGTCAAAATTGGACAAAAAAAGTCAAATTTTTTTTTGACCTCAAAATGTCATAAAAAACGTCATAGTATAGTATGGCTTTTTTTTCGGGCAAAAAAAGTCGAAAATTTTTTTGACCTCAAAATGTCATAAAAAACGTCATAGTATAGTAAGGCGTCAAAATTGGACAAAAAAAGTCAAAAAATTTTTTGACCTCAAAATGTCATAAAAAACGTCATAGTATAGTATGGCGTTTTTTTCGGCCAAAAAAAGTCAAAATTTTTTTTGACCTCAAAATGTCATAAAAAACGTCATAGTATAGTAAGGCGTTTTTTTCGGCCAAAAAAAGTCAAAATTTTTTTTGACATCAAAATGTCATAAAAAACGTCATAGTATAGTAAGGCGTCAAAATTGGACAAAAAAAGTCAAAAAATTTTTTGACCTCAAAATGTCACAAAAAACGTCATAGTATAGTATGGCGTTTTTTTCGGGCAAAAAAAGTCAAAAATTTTTTTGACCTCAAAATGTCATAAAAAACGTCATAGTATAGTATGGAGTTTTTTTCGGGCAAAAAATGTCGAAAATTTTTTTGACCTCAAAATGTCATAAAAAACGTCATAGTATAGTAAGGCGTCAAAATTGGACAAAAAAAGTCCAAAAATTTTTTGACCTCAAAATGTCATAAAAAACGTCATAGTATAGTAAGGCGTCAAAATTGGACAAAAAAAGTCAAAATTTTTTTTGACCTCAAAATGTCATAAAAAACGTCATAGTATAGTAAGGCGTCAAAATTGGACAAAAAAAGTCCAAAAATTTTTTGACCTCAAAATGTCATAAAAAATGTCATAGTATAGTATGGCGTTTTTTTCGGCCAAAAAAAGTCAAAAAATTTTTTGACCTCAAAATGTCATAAAAAACGTCATAGTATAGTAAGGCGTCAAAATTGGACAAAAAAAGTCAAAAAATTTTTTGACCTCAAAATGTCATAAAAAACGTCATAGTATAGTAAGGCGTCAAAATTGGACAAAAAAAGTCAAAAAATTTTTTGACCTCAAAATGTCATAAAAAACGTCATAGTATAGTAAGGCGTCAAAATTGGACAAAAAAAGTCAAAAAAATTTTTGACCTCAAAATATCATAAAAAATGTCATAGTATAGTATGGCGTTTTTTTCGGGCAAAAAAAGTCAAAAAATTTTTTGACCTCAAAATGTCATAAAAAACGTCATAGTATAGTATGGCGTTTTTTTCTGGCAAAAAATGTCAAAAAATTTTTTGACCTCAAAATGTCATAAAAAACTTCATAGTATAGTATGGCGTTTTTTTCGGGCAAAAAAAGTCAAAAAAATTTTTGACCTCAAAATGTCATAAAAAACGTCATAGTATAGTAAGGCGTCAAAATTGGACAAAAAAAGTCAAATTTTTTTTTTACCTCAAAATGTCATAAAAAACGTCATAGTATAGTATGGCGTTTTTTTCGGGCAAAAAAGTCAAAAAATTTTTTGACCTCAAAATGTCATAAAAAACGTCATAGTATAGTATGGCGTTTTTTTCGGCCAAAAAAAGTCAAAAAATTTTTTGACCTCAAAATGTCATAAAAAACGTCATAGTATAGTAAGGCGTCAAAATTGGACAAAAAAAGTCAAAATTTTTTTTGACCTCAAAATGTCATAAAAAACGTCATAGTACAGTAAGGCGTCAAAATTGGACAAAAAAAGTCAAAATTTTTTTTGACCTCAAAATGTCATAAAAAACGTCATAGTATAGTAAGGCGTCAAAATTGGACAAAAAAAGTCAAAAAATTTTTTGACCTCAAAATGTCATAAAAAACGTCATAGTATAGTAAGGCGTCAAAATTGGACAAAAAAAGTCAAAAAATTTTTTGACCTCAAAATGTCATAAAAAACGTCATAGTATAGTAAGGCGTCAAAATTGGACAAAAAAAGTCAAAAAAATTTTTGACCTCAAAATGTCATAAAAAACGTCATAGTATAGTATGGCGTTTTTTTCGGCCAAAAAAAGTCCAAAAATTTTTTGACCTCAAAATGTCATAAAAAACGTCATAGTATAGTATGGCGTTTTTTTCGGCCAAAAAAAGTCAAAAATTTTTTTGACCTCAAAATGTCATAAAAAACGTCATAGTATAGTATGCCGTTTTTTTCGGCCAAAAAAAGTCAAACATTTTTTTGACCTCAAAATGTCATAAAAAACGTCATAGTATAGTAAGGCGTTTTTTTCGGGCAAAAAAAGTCAAAATTTTTTTTGACCTCAAAATGTCATAAAAAACGTCATAGTATAGTAAGGCGTCAAAATTGGACAAAAAAAGTCAAAAAAATTTTTGACCTCAAAATGTCATAAAAAACGTCATAGTATAGTAAGGCGTCAAAATTGGACAAAAAAAGTCAAAAAATTTTTTGACCTCAAAATGTCATAAAAAACGTCATAGTATAGTATGGTGTTTTTTTCGGGCAAAAACAGTCAAAAAAATTTTTGACCTCAAAATGTCATAAAAAACGTCATAGTATAGTATGGCGTTTTTTTCGGGCAAAAAAAGTCAAAATTTTTTTTGACCTCAAAATGTCATAAAAAACGTCATAGTATAGTAAGGCGTCAAAATTGGACAAAAAAAGTCAAAAAATTTTTTGACCTCAAAATGTCACAAAAAACATCATAGTATAGTAAGGCGTCAAAATTGGACAAAAAAAGTCAAAATTTTTTTGGCCTCAAAATGTCATAAAAAACGTCATAGTATAGTATGGCGTTTTTTTCGGCCAAAAAAAGTAAAAAATTTTTTTGACCTCAAAATGTCATAAAAAACGTCATAGTATAGTAAGGCGTCAAAATTGGACAAAAAAAGTCAAAAAATTTTTTGACCTCAAAATGTCATAAAAAACGTCATAGTATAGTAAGGCGTCAAAATTGGACAAAAAAAGTCAAAAAATTTTTTGACCTCAAAATGTCATAAAAAACGTCATAGTATAGTAAGGCGTCAAAATTGGACAAAAAAAGTCAAAAAAATTTTTGACCTCAAAATGTCATAAAAAACGTCATAGTATAGTAAGGCGTCAAAATTGGACAAAAAAAGTCAAAAAAAATTTTGACCTCAAAATATCATAAAAAATGTCATAGTATAGTATGGCGTTTTTTTCGGCCAAAAAAAGTCAAAAATTTTTTTGACCTCAAAATGTCATAAAAAACGTCATAGTATAGTAAGGCGTCAAAATTGGACAAAAAAAGTCAAAAAAATTTTTGACCTCAAAATGTCATAAAAAACGTCATAGTATAGTAAGGCGTCAAAATTGGACAAAAAAAGTCAAAATTTTTTTTGACATCAAAATGTCATAAAAAACGTCATAGTATAGTAAGGCGTCAAAATTGGACAAAAAAAGTCAAAAAAATTTTTGACCTCAAAATGTCATAAAAAACGTCATAGTATAGTAAGGCGTCAAAATTGGACAAAAAAAGTCAAAAAAAATTTTGACCTCAAAATATCATAAAAAATGTCATAGTATAGTATGGCGTTTTTTTCGGCCAAAAAAAGTCAAAAATTTTTTTGACCTCAAAATGTCATAAAAAACGTCATAGTATAGTAAGGCGTCAAAATTGGACAAAAAAAGTCAAAAAAAATTTTGACCTCAAAATATCATAAAAAATGTCATAGTATAGTATGGCGTTTTTTTCGGGCAAAAAAAGTCAAAATTTTTTTTGACCTCAAAATGTCATAAAAAACGTCATAGTATAGTATGGCGTTTTTTTCTGGCAAAAAATATCAAAAAATTTTTTGACCTCAAAATGTCATAAAAAACGTCATAGTATAGTAAGGCGTCAAAATTGGACAAAAAAAGTCAAAAAAATTTTTGACCTCAAAATGTGATAAAAAACGTCATAGTATAGTAAGGCGTCAAAATTGGACAAAAAAAGTCAAAAAATTTTTTGACCTCAAAATGTCACAAAAAACATCATAGTATAGTAAGGTGTCAAAATTGGACAAAAAAAGTCAAAAAAATTTTTGACCTCAAAATGTCATAAAAAACGTCATAGTATAGTAAGGCGTCAAAATTGGACAAAAAAAGTCAAAAAAATTTTTGACCTCAAAATGTCATAAAAAACGTCATAGTATAGTATGGCGTTTTTTTCGGCCAAAAAAAGTCAAAAAATTTTTTGACCTCAAAATGTCATAAAAAACGTCATAGTATAGTATGGCGTTTTTTTCGGCCAAAAAAAGTCAAAAAATTTTTTGACCTCAAAATGTCATAAAAAACGTCATAGTATAGTATGGCGTTTTTTTCGGCCAAAAAAAGTCAAACATTTTTTTGACCTCAAAATGTCATAAAAAACGTCATAGTATAGTATGGTGTTTTTTTCGGGCAAAAACAGTCAAAAAAATTTTTGACCTCAAAATGTCATAAAAAACGTCATAGTATAGTATGGCGTTTTTTTCGGGCAAAAAAAGTCAAAATTTTTTTTGACCTCAAAATGTCATAAAAAACGTCATAGTATAGTAAGGCGTCAAAATTGGACAAAAAAAGTCAAAAAATTTTTTGACCTCAAAATGTCACAAAAAACATCATAGTATAGTAAGGCGTCAAAATTGGACAAAAAAAGTCAAAATTTTTTTGGCCTCAAAATGTCATAAAAAACGTCATAGTATAGTATGGCGTTTTTTTCGGCCAAAAAAAGTCAAAAATTTTTTTGACCTCAAAATGTCATAAAAAACGTCATAGTATAGTAAGGCGTCAAAATTGGACAAAAAAAGTCAAAAAATTTTTTGACCTCAAAATGTCATAAAAAACGTCATAGTATAGTAAGGCGTCAAAATTGGACAAAAAAAGTCAAAAAATTTTTTGACCTCAAAATGTCATAAAAAACGTCATAGTATAGTAAGGCGTCAAAATTGGACAAAAAAAGTCAAAAAAATTTTTGACCTCAAAATGTCATAAAAAACGTCATAGTATAGTAAGGCGTCAAAATTGGACAAAAAAAGTCAAAAAAAATTTTGACCTCAAAATATCATAAAAAATGTCATAGTATAGTATGGCGTTTTTTTCGGCCAAAAAAAGTCAAAAATTTTTTTGACCTCAAAATGTCATAAAAAACGTCATAGTATAGTAAGGCGTCAAAATTGGACAAAAAAAGTCAAAAAAAATTTTGACCTCAAAATATCATAAAAAATGTCATAGTATAGTATGGCGTTTTTTTCGGGCAAAAAAAGTCAAAAATTTTTTTGACCTCAAAATGTCATAAAAAACGTCATAGTATAGTATGGCGTTTTTTTCTGGCAAAAAATATCAAAAAATTTTTTGACCTCAAAATGTCATAAAAAACGTCATAGTATAGTAAGGCGTCAAAATTGGACAAAAAAAGTCAAAAAAATTTTTGACCTCAAAATGTGATAAAAAACGTCATAGTATAGTAAGGCGTCAAAATTGGACAAAAAAAGTCAAAAAATTTTTTGACCTCAAAATGTCACAAAAAACATCATAGTATAGTAAGGTGTCAAAATTGGACAAAAAAAGTCAAAAAAATTTTTGACCTCAAAATGTCATAAAAAACGTCATAGTATAGTAAGGCGTCAAAATTGGACAAAAAAAGTCAAAAAAATTTTTGACCTCAAAATGTCATAAAAAACGTCATAGTATAGTATGGCGTTTTTTTCGGCCAAAAAAAGTCAAAAAAATTTTTGACCTCAAAATGTCATAAAAAACGTCATAGTATAGTATGGCGTTTTTTTCGGCCAAAAAAAGTCAAAAAATTTTTTGACCTCAAAATGTCATAAAAAACGTCATAGTATAGTATGGCGTTTTTTTCGGCCAAAAAAAGTCAAACATTTTTTTGACCTCAAAATGTCATAAAAAACGTCATAGTATAGTATGGCGTTTTTTTCGGCCAAAAAAAGTCAAACATTTTTTTGACCTCAAAATGTCATAAAAAACGTCATAGTATAGTATGGCGTTTTTTTCGGGCAAAAAAAGTCAAAAAATTTTTTGACCTCAAAATGTCATAAAAAACGTCATAGTATAGTATGGCGTTTTTTTCGGGCAAAAAATGTCAAAAAATTTTTTGACCTCAAAATGTCATAAAAAACGTCATAGTATAGTATGGCGTTTTTTTCGGCCAAAAAAAGTCAAAAATTTTTTTGACCTCAAAATGTCATAAAAAACGTCATAGTATAGTATGGCGTTTTTTTCGGCCAAAAAAAGTCAAACATTTTTTTGACCTCAAAATGTCATAAAAAACGTCATAGTATAGTAAGGCGTCAAAATTGGACAAAAAAAGTCAAAAAAATTTTTGACCTCAAAATGTCATAAAAAATGTCATACTATAGTATGGCGTTTTTTTCGGCCAAAAAAAGTCAAAAAAATTTTTGACCTCAAAATGTCATAAAAAACGTCATAGTATAGTCAGGCGTCAAAATTGGACAAAAAAAGTCCAAAAATTTTTTGACCTCAAAATGTCATAAAAAAACGTCATAGTATAGTAAGGCGTCAAAATTGGACAAAAAAAGTCAAAAAATTTTTTGACCTCAAAATGTCATAAAAAAACGTCATAGTATAGTAAGGCGTCAAAATTGGACAAAAAAAGTCAAATTTTTTTTTGACCTCAAAATGTCATAAAAAACGTCATAGTATAGTATGGCGTTTTTTTCTGGCAAAAAATGTCAAAAAATTTTTTGACCTCAAAATGTCATAAAAAACTTCATAGTATAGTATGGCGTTTTTTTCGGCCAAAAAAAGTCAAAAATTTTTTTGACCTCAAAATGTCATAAAAAACGTCATAGTATAGTATGGCGTTTTTTTCGGGCAAAAAAAGTCAAAATATTTTTTGACCTCAAAATGTCATAAAAAACGTCATAGTATAGTAAGGCGTCAAAATTGGACAAAAAAAGTCAAAAAAATTTTTGACCTCAAAATGTCACAAAAAACGTCATAGTATAGTATGGCGTTTTTTTCGGGCAAAAAAAGTCAAAATTTTTTTTGACCTCAAAATGTCATAAAAAACGTCATAGTATAGTATGGCGTTTTTTTCGGGCAAAAAATGTCGAAAATTTTTTTGACCTCAAAATGTCATAAAAAACGTCATAGTATAGTATGCCGTTTTTTTCGGCCAAAAAAAGTCAAAATTTTTTTTGACCTCAAAATGTCATAAAAAACGTCATAGTATAGTAAGGCGTCAAAATTGGACAAAAAAAGTCAAAAAATTTTTTGACCTCAAAATGTCATAAAAAACGTCATAGTATAGTATGGCGTTTTTTTTGGGCAAAAAAAGTCAAAACATTTTTTGACCTCAAAATGTCATGAAAAACGTCATAGTATAGTATGGCATTTTTTTCGGCCAAAAAAAGTCAAAGTTTTTTTTGACCTCAAAATGTCATAAAAAACGTCATAGTATAGTAAGGCGTCAAAATTGGACAAAAAAAGTCAAATTTTTTTTTGACCTCAAAATGTCATAAAAACGTCATAGTATAGTAAGGCGTCAAAATTGGACAAAAAAAGTCAAAAAAATTTTTGACCTCAAAATGTCATAAAAAACGTCATAGTATAGTGAGGCGTCAAAATTGGACAAAAAAAGTCAAAAAAATTTTTGACCTCAAAATGTCATAAAAAACGTCATAGTATAGTATGGCGTTTTTTTTGGGCAAAAAAAGTCAAAAAATTTTTTGACCTCAAAATGTCATAAAAAACGTCATAGTATAGTATGCCGTTTTTTTCGGCCAAAAAAAGTCAAAATTTTTTTTGACCTCAAAATGTCATAAAAATCGTCATAGTATAGTATGGCGTTTTTTTCGGGCAAAAAATGTCGAAAATTTTTTTGACCTCAAAATGTCATAAAAAACGTCATAGTATAGTATGGCGTTTTTTTCGGCCAAAAAATGTCAAAAAATTTTTTGACCTCAAAATGTCATAAAAAACGTCATAGTATAGTAAGGCGTCAAAATTGGACAAAAAAAGTCAAAAATTTTTTTGACCTCAAAATGTCATAAAAATCGTCATAGTATAGTATGGCGTTTTTTTCGGGCAAAAAATGTCGAAAATTTTTTTGACCTCAAAATGTCATAAAAAACGTCATAGTATAGTATGCCGTTTTTTTCGGCCAAAAAATGTCGAAAAATTTTTTGACCTCAAAATGTCATAAAAAACGTCATAGTATAGTAAGGCGTCAAAATTGGACAAAAAAAAGTCAAAAAATTTTTTGGCCTCAAAATGTCATAAAAAACGTCATAGTATAGTATGGCGTTTTTTTTCGGGCAAAAAAAGTCAAAAAATTTTTTGACCTCAAAATGTCATAAAAAACGTCATAGTATAGTATGGCATTTTTTTCGGCCAAAAAAAGTCAAAAATTTTTTTGACCTCAAAATGTCATAAAAAACGTCATAGTATAGTAAGGCGTCAAAATTGGACAAAAAAAGTCAAAAAAATTTTTGACCTCAAAATGTCATAAAAAACGTCATAGTATAGTAAGGCGTCAAAATTGGACAAGAAAAGTCAAAAAAATTTTTGACATCAAAATGTCATAAAAAACGTCATAGTATAGTAAGGCGTCAAAATTGGACAAAAAAAGTCAAAAATTTTTTGACCTCAAAATGTCATAAAAAACGTCATAGTATAGTAAGGCGTTTTTTTCGGGCAAAAAAAGTCAAACATTTTTTTGACCTCAAAATGTCACAAAAAACGTCATAGTATAGTATGGCGTTTTTTTCGGGCAAAAAAAGTCAAAAATTTTTTTGACCTCAAAATGTCATAAAAAACGTCATAGTATAGTAAGGCGTCAAAATTGGACAAAAAAAGTCCAAAAATTTTTTGACCTCAAAATGTCATTAAAAAACGTCATAGTATAGTAAGGCGTCAAAATTGGACAAAAAAAGTCAAAAAATTTTTTGACCTCAAAATGTCATAAAAAACGTCATAGTATAGTAAGGCGTCAAAATTGGCCAAAAAAAGTCAAAAAATTTTTTGACCTCAAAATGTCATAAAAAACGTCATAGTATAGTATGGCGTTTTTTTCGGGCAAAAAAAGTCAAAAAATTTTTTGACCTCAAAATGTCATAAAAAACGTCATAGTATAGTATGGCGTTTTTTTCGGCCAAAAAATGTCAAAAAATTTTTTGACCTCAAAATGTCATAAAAAACGTCATAGTATAGTAAGGCGTCAAAATTGGACAAAAAAAGTCAAAAAATTTTTTGACCTCAAAATGTCATAAAAATCGTCATAGTATAGTATGGCGTTTTTTTCGGGCAAAAAATGTCGAAAATTTTTTTGACCTCAAAATGTCATAAAACACGTCATAGTATAGTATGCCGTTTTTTTCGGCCAAAAAATGTCAAAAAATTTTTTGACCTCAAAATGTCATAAAAAACGTCATAGTATAGTAAGGCGTCAAAATTGGACAAAAAAAAGTCAAAAAATTTTTTGACCTCAAAATGTCATAAAAAACGTCATAGTATAGTATGGCGTTTTTTTCGGGCAAAAAATGTCGAAAATTTTTTTGACCTCAAAATGTCATAAAAAACGTCATAGTATAGTATGCCGTTTTTTTCGGCCAAAAAATGTCGAAAAATTTTTTGACCTCAAAATGTCATAAAAAACGTCATAGTATAGTAAGGCGTCAAAATTGGACAAAAAAAAGTCAAAAAATTTTTTGACCTCAAAATGTCATAAAAAACGTCATAGTATAGTATGGCGTTTTTTTCGGGCAAAAAAAGTCAAAAAATTTTTTGACCTCAAAATGTCATAAAAAACGTCATAGTATAGTATGGCGTTTTTTTCGGCCAAAAAAAGTCCAAAAATTTTTTGACCTCAAAATGTCATAAAAAACGTCATAGTATAGTAAGGCGTCAAAATTGGACAAAAAAAGTCAAAAAATTTTTTGACCTCAAAATGTCATAAAAAACGTCATAGTATAGTAAGTCGTCAAAATTGGACAAGAAAAGTCAAAAAAATTTTTGACATCAAAATGTCATAAAAAACGTCATAGTATAGTAAGGCGTCAAAATTGAACAAAAAAAGTCAAATTTTTCTTTGACCTCAAAATGTCATAAAAAACGTCATAGTATAGTATGCCGTTTTTTTCGGCCAAAAAAAGTCAAAAATTTTTTTGACCTCAAAATGTCATAAAAAACGTCATAGTATAGTATGCCGTTTTTTTCGGCCAAAAAAAGTCAAAATTTTCTTTGACCTCAAAATGTCATAAAAAACGTCATAGTATAGTATGGCATTTTTTTCGGCCAAAAAAAGTCAAAAATTTTTTTGACCTCAAAATGTCATAAAAAACGTCATAGTATAGTAAGGCGTCAAAATTGGACAAAAAAAGTCAAAAAATTTTTTGACCTCAAAATGTCATAAAAAACGTCATAGTATAGTAAGGCGTCAAAATTGGACAAGAAAAGTCAAAAAAAATTTTGACATCAAAATGTCATAAAAAACGTCATAGTATAGTAAGGCGTCAAAATTGGACAAAAAAAGTCAAAAATTTTTTGACCTCAAAATGTCATAAAAAACGTCATAGTATAGTAAGGCGTTTTTTTCGGGCAAAAAAAGTCAAAAATTTTTTTGACCTCAAAATGTCACAAAAAACGTCATAGTATAGTATGGCGTTTTTTTCGGGCAAAAAAAGTCAAAAATTTTTTTGACCTCAAAATGTCATAAAAAACGTCATAGTATAGTAAGGCGTCAAAATTGGACAAAAAAAGTCCAAAAATTTTTTGACCTCAAAATGTCATAAAAAAACGTCATAGTATAGTAAGGCGTCAAAATTGGACAAAAAAAGTCAAAAAATTTTTTGACCTCAAAATGTCATAAAAAACGTCATAGTATAGTAAGGCGTCAAAATTGGCCAAAAAAAGTCAAAAAATTTTTTGACCTCAAAATGTCATAAAAAACGTCATAGTATAGTATGGCGTTTTTTTCGGGCAAAAAAAGTCAAAAATTTTTTTGACCTCAAAATGTCATAAAAAACGTCATAGTATAGTATGGCGTTTTTTTCGGCCAAAAAATGTCAAAAAATTTTTTGACCTCAAAATGTCATAAAAAACGTCATAGTATAGTAAGGCGTCAAAATTGGGCAAAAAAAGTCAAAAATTTTTTTGACCTCAAAATGTCATAAAAATCGTCATAGTATAGTATGGCGTTTTTTTCGGGCAAAAAATGTCGAAAATTTTTTTGACCTCAAAATGTCATAAAACACGTCATAGTATAGTATGCCGTTTTTTTCGGCCAAAAAATGTCAAAAAATTTTTTGACCTCAAAATGTCATAAAAAACGTCATAGTATAGTAAGGCGTCAAAATTGGACAAAAAAAAGTCAAAAAATTTTTTGACCTCAAAATGTCATAAAAAACGTCATAGTATAGTATGGCGTTTTTTTCGGGCAAAAAATGTCGAAAATTTTTTTGACCTCAAAATGTCATAAAAAACGTCATAGTATAGTATGCCGTTTTTTTCGGCCAAAAAAAGTCAAAATTTTTTGACCTCAAAATGTCATAAAAAACGTCATAGTATAGTAAGGCGTCAAAATTGGACAAAAAAAGTCAAAAAAATTTTTGACATCAAAATGTCATAAAAAACGTCATAGTATAGTAAGGCGTCAAAATTGGACAAAAAAAGTCAAAAATTTTTTTGACCTCAAAATGTCATAAAAAACGTCATAGTATAGTATGGCGTTTTTTTCGGGCAAAAAAAGTCAAAAAATTTTTTGACCTCAAAATGTCATAAAAAACGTCATAGTATAGTATGCCGTTTTTTTCGGCCAAAAAAAGTCAAAATTTTTTTTGACCTCAAAATGTCATAAAAAACGTCATAGTATAGTAAGGCGTCAAAATTGGACAAAAAAAGTCAAAAAATTTTTTGACCTCAAAATGTCATAAAAAACGTCATAGTATAGTATGGCGTTTTTTTCGGGCAAAAAAAGTCAAAAAATATTTTGACCTCAAAATGTCATAAAAAACGTCATAGTATAGTATGGCGTTTTTTTCGGCCAAAAAAAGTCAAAAATTTTTTTGACCTCAAAATGTCATAAAAAACGTCATAGTATAGTATGCCGTTTTTTTCGGCCAAAAAAAGTCAAAATTTTTTTTGACCTCAAAATGTCATAAAAAACGTCATAGTATAGTAAGGCGTCAAAATTGGACAAAAAAAGTCAAAAAATTTTTTGACCTCAAAATGTCATAAAAAACGTCATAGTATAGTAAGGCGTCAAAATTGGACAAGAAAAGTCAAAAAAATTTTTGACATCAAAATGTCATAAAAAACGTCATAGTATAGTAAGGCGTCAAAATTGGACAAAAAAAGTCCAAAAATTTTTTGACCTCAAAATGTCATAAAAAACGTCATAGTATAGTATGGCGTCAAAATTGGACAAAAAAAGTCCAAAAATTTTTTGACCTCAAAATGTCATAAAAAACGTCATAGTATAGTATGGCGTTTTTTTCGGGCAAAAAAAGTCAAAAATTTTTTTGACCTCAAAATGTCATAAAAAACGTCATAGTATAGTATGCCGTTTTTTTCGGCCAAAAAAAGTCAAAATTTTTTTTGACCTCAAAATGTCATAAAAAACGTCATAGTATAGTAAGGCGTCAAAATTGGACAAAAAAAGTCAAAAAAATTTTTGACCTCAAAATATCATAAAAAATGTCATAGTATAGTATGGCGTTTTTTTCGGCCAAAAAAAGTCAAAAAATTTTTTGACCTCAAAATGTCATAAAAAACGTCATAGTATAGTAAGGCGTCAAAATTGGACAAAAAAAGTCAAAAAAATTTTTGACATCAAAATGTCATAAAAAACGTCAGTATAGTAAGGCGTCAAAATTGGACAAAAAAAGTCAAAAAAATTTTTGACCTCAAAATGTCATAAAAAACGTCATAGTATAGTAAGGCGTCAAAATTGGACAAAAAAAGTCCAAAAATTTTTTGACCTCAAAATGTCATAAAAAATGTCATAGTATAGTATGGCGTTTTTTTCGGCCAAAAAAAGTCAAAAATTTTTTTGACCTCAAAATGTCATAAAAAACGTCATAGTATAGTAAGGCGTCAAAATTGGACAAAAAAAGTCAAAAAATTTTTTGACCTCAAAATGTCATAAAAAACGTCATAGTATAGTAAGGCGTCAAAATTAGTCAAAAAAAGTCAAAAAAATTTTTGACATCAAAATGTCATAAAAAACGTCATAGTATAGTAAGGCGTCAAAATTGGACAAAAAAAGTCAAAAGATTTTTTGACCTCAAAATGTCATAAAAAACATCATAGTATAGTATGGCGTCAAAATTGGACAAAAAAAGTCAAAAATTTTTTTGACCTCAAAATGTCACAAAAAACGTCATAGTATAGTATGGGGTTTTTTTCGGGCAAAAAAAGTCAAAAATTTTTTTGACCTCAAAATGTCATAAAAAACGTCATAGTATAGTATGCCGTTTTTTTCGGCCAAAAAAAGTCAAAATTTTTTTTGACCTCAAAATGTCATAAAAAGCGTCATAGTATAGTAAGGCGTCAAAATTGGACAAAAAAAGTCAAAAAATTTTTTGACCTCAAAATATCATAAAAAATGTCATAGTATAGTATGGCGTTTTTTTCGGCCAAAAAAAGTCAAAAAATTTTTTGACCTCAAAATGTCATAAAAAACGTCATAGTATAGTAAGGCGTCAAAATTGGACAAAAAAAGTCAAATTTTTTTTTGACCTCAAAATGTCATAACAAACGTCATAGTATAGTATGGCGTTTTTTTCGGGCAAAAAAAGTCAACAATTTTTTTGACCTCAAAATGTCATAAAAAACGTCATAGTATAGTATGCCGTTTTTTTCGGCCAAAAAAAGTCAAAATTTTTTTGGACCTCAAAATGTCATAAAAAACGTCATAGTATAGCATGGCGTTTTTTTCGGGTAAAAAAAGTCAAAAATTTTTTTGACCTCAAAATGTCATAAAAAACGTCATAGTATAGTATGGCGTTTTTTTCGGGCAAAAAATGTCAAAAAATTTTTTGACCTCAAAATGTCATAAAAAACGTCATAGTATAGTATGGCGTTTTTTTCGGCCAAAAAATGTTGAAAATTTTTTTGACCTCAAAATGTCATAAAAAACGTCATAGTATAGTATGGCGTTTTTTTCGGCCAAAAAAAGTCAAAAATTTTTTTGACCTCAAAATGTCATAAAAAAAACGTCATAGTATAGTAAGGCGTCAAAATTGGACAAAAAAAGTCAAAAAAATTTTTGACATCAAAATGTCATAAAAAACGTCATAGTATAGTAAGGCGTCAAAATTGGACAAAAAAAGTCCAAAAATTTTTTGGAAAAAATGGCAAAAATTGTCGAAAATTTTTTTGACCTCAAAATGTCATAAAAAACGTCATAGTATAGTATGGCGTTTTTTTTGGGCAAAAAAAGTCAAAATTTTTTTTGACCTCAAAATTTCATAAAAAACGTCATAGTATAGTATGGCGTCAAAATTGGACAAAAAAAGTCAATTTTTTTTTTGACCTCAAAATGTCATAAAAAATGTCATAGTATAGTATGGCGTTTTTTTCGGCCAAAAAAAGTCAACATTTTTTTTGACCTCAAAATGTCATAAAAAACGTCATAGTATAGTAAGGCGTCAAAATTGGACAAAAAAAATCAAATTTTTTTTGACCTCAAAATGTCATAAAAAACGTCATAGTATAGTAAGGCGTCAAAATCAGCCATAAAATGTCAAAAAAATGTTTGACCTCAAAATGTCATAAAAAACGTCATAGTATAGTAAGGCGTCAAAATCGGCCAAAAAAAGTCAAAAAAATTTTTTACCTCAAAATGTCATAAAAAACATCATAGTATAGTAAGGCGTCAAAATATGTCAAAAAAAGTGATTTTTTTAGAAAGACCTCAAAATGTCATAAAAAACGTCATACGGCTGAAAGGCATCAAAATATGCGTTATATTTTATATGGAACTGACTTTCAGGTACGAGGTCTTGCTGTGTGTCGCGGTCGCACGGGATTAGTTGGGACTGTCGTGTGGTGGATGTAGCTGCATGCAGCTGCTGCTTAGCTTTTTAGCCTAGCTGCTTAGCTGATTAGCCTTACGCTATCTCGGTTGCTCCGAGTTAAATGGGTTGGTTTTCGGCATGCTGACTCGTACAGTAACTGCCTCTCCGCCAAATATGGAAAGTACACTCCCACTACAATCCAAGATGGCGCAGCTCAAATGGCCATGGTTTGGTCACAAAACCGACTCCCTGAAACCAATGGGTGACATCGTGGTTGCTACGTCCGTGTTTTATAGTCTTTGAACCTAACCTGACTGGGATGATTCCGCACCACTGGACTGGGTGAAACTAATATTTTGCATATTAAGGGGGGATTCGAGCGGCCCGTCCTAATTTGAGTTGATCCGTTTCTACTGAAATGTGATTGGCTCAGCCGCTCAGTCAGTCATCAAACTGTCAAAAGAAAACAAGAAAGACGAGCGGGGTAAATTAAGAAAGAAGCCATACACACACACACACACACACTTAATTGCTTTTATTTGACCAAAACCACATGCAAGGAACACACAAAGCATCTTCTTTTTGTTATTTATGTTTTCATGCAACAAAATAAAGCAGAAATAGATAATAAAAGAACATTTTTGGCAGTCTTTTTGCCTCTGTTCTCAGCGCACACACACAGTAGTTTTAATTTTTAAATAAACATAGTGTTTAAGTATGCATCGTATGTGTGAGCATATGTAGCTTACTTTTGTACGCTCTACTGACTGTATATCATTAGATTGTTTTTATAGTATTCATGTTAAAATCATAGTTCCACTTACGTCCATCGTGCAATCGGATAAAAGGCCTCTCCAAACCAAGCTCCCGGGCTGAATTTCAACCCCTGCCTGCCCGTTTCTCAATAAAAGAGAAGTTGAGTAATTCGGCAGCTGACTGTTTTTTTTAAAATGGTGCAGTACGTTACTGTTGTCAAGTGGAAACTCAATCGATTCGTAATCGAATCCAAACCTCAATAATCCTAATCGAATCGACTCAGGAAATTGGACCGATTAACCACCCCATCATCACCTATTTTAAAACTCTTACTCTTTTATTACAGTTTAAATAAATTGGTATTCACAAATATTATAGATGCATTACAGTTGACAATAAAATGTATAATTTACAGAGCTTTGATATTAAAATTCATAGATGTTTGTGTCACACTGCACGGCTGGCTGTGTCTTCACATAGTTGTTTGGTAGTTATAGTGGATGGTTTCCTCAATGTCATTGCTCCAGATAAGGGGCTGTCTTTCAGAGAGAGTAAATAAGTTTTTCCACCTCCTCACATACAGCCCAGGCGACCCTCTGTATCGTCGTTTTGCAGTGACAGCTGCAGCAGCTATAGCCACTGCTACAATTCCTCCAAAGAGCCCAGCAAGCAGCAGCCAAGGCCATACATCCTGCAACTCCTCCAGGTAAGGACGCATAGATTCTGCTAATCTCTGATCTGGAAAGAACAGAGAAGTGGTAAAAAATAAATAAAAAAATAAAATAAAATGTTTGAGTTTACTTTTGAGTTACAAGTAAAACAAAGATTGTAAGGAATCTAAATCTGCATGAGTTAAAGTATTATCCTTTTCCAGTCAGGAGATAAGGAACTATGGCTTAGAATTGTTTTTCTTAAATAATTCAGTGGGTATATTTCTTAAAATACAGGGGGAAACTGAAAAAGAGATTAACACAGACAATGCAGAACAGCAATACACTTGAAAAATGAAACCAGAGAAACTCAGAAGTTTACTTACTGGCATCTAGCAGGTAGGAGTATTCGTATCCAAGATCCTTGCTGGAAATGAAGTATTCTCTGTTTCTGTGGAGGGGCAGGAATGGCACCATGTGGTATTCACTGTTGTGCCCAATAGGAGCATTAGCATCTGGATACTGGGATGGAGATGGTCTATGCCTCCTGAGCCACTGCTCATAAATGCTTTCATGGAAAAAGAAAATGATTACAGCAATTACTGTTAGTGCAAACGCGTACATGCACCTGCGTTAAGTGTTTGTATCTCTCTATGTGCCCTCTCTCACCTGTCAACAAAAGCGTGGTGGAGAAGGAATATGGGGTCATTTGCTGAACCCTGCACTGAGGACATGGATCCGTTCATGAATACGTGGAGAGCAGCATGCATGCCCATACGAGAACTGTTTCCTAACCCAGTCCGAGGATCCCCGAATCCTGCAAGATGAAGTTTCTCATCAGCAGTGACAAAGATTTAAAAAAAAAAACAGTGCAAAAAAACAGGATAACTTGTGCTTTGGAGTGTTGATGCTACTTTTTCACCCAAAATATAAGTATAACATGCTGGAATTTGACCTGTCAAACAGATAAGAATGGTTTCTTTACAAATGACGTGTATTGTGATGGCAATTTCCTAAAGCTTTTCTCTTGTGGACTTTATTTTCAAAGGAATGTGACATTTTGAATATGTTCGGCTCTGACATACTTTAGTGTATCCTAGGAAACCATCACAAGCCTCTGAAGCTATGTTAGAGACAGCACTTTCTTGAATAGTTCTGCGGTAATATTGAATCTACCATCAATAGAAAGTAGGTGTTCAGTAATGTGCCATTTATCCTTCCTACAATAGCTGCATTTGTGCAGAATTTGCCATCTTGAACCTGTGTTAATGCCAGCCCTATTAAAGCACCCACGGATATCAACATTTGCAAAAGTCATCTGAGGCTCAGTAGATATTTCACTGATGCAAAATATGTGTGAATAAGTAAATATCCACATTGGACAATCCAATTGCTGGATTGATTATTGCTAGGGGTGTGCATCTCTCCAATATAATACGATCCGATACGTATCTCGATACATGGGGTATGATACGATTCAGAAATGATACATTTTGAAATGGAACGATTCAGTTCGATTTGGTAGGATTTCATTACGATACGATACGCTTCGATTCGATGGGGTATGTCACAATCTGACACTTTCTTGTTTAAAGAAGACAATATACAATTTGTACAATTTACAATTAGACATTTAAAATTATGAATTAACAAAAGTCAGAACTATAAATGTGGCATTACTTGCCTTCCAATAGATTTGTCAAAGACTAGAGAACAAGAATATCTGTAACTTTTGACATGTGCATTCAGAAACATGTCATGTTTATTAGATAAATTAGATAAATAAGAACTTTACAACGCCTCTCTGACAATGAAAAACAAACAATATTCAAAATCATTACTGGCACAAATTAAAGCCAAAAAACTACAAGGTGAAGGAACTAAAACTTTTGGAGAGATCTGTTTAGCCACAGATCAAGGAACAACAAGCTACTGAGGTAGAATATAACATGTTAATTGCCACTCGTTCTGTGATAGACATCTGTTCATTGACTTCATCTTTTACTTTTTTATACAGCTCTGGCACGCACTTGTCACGACTTGGTATGTTGTAAGGGAGTTCCAGTGTTTTTAAGAGGGTTATTGAAGACGTTATTACCTTGGCTCTAGCCGAGTTGTGGCTGAGTTTCGGCTGGAAGAAGTCTTGTATGCCTGTGTCCTCCTCATCGCCTGTTTCCCCATGTCCTCTCACCAAGTGAGTGTTGAGATTTGTCATACTACCGGTGTACCGGTTTTATCCAGCACTCCATACCTCATATAAAATCCTAATTTCTTACAGACCTTTGACTTTAAACTTGACGGTGCGTTGTAGATTGTGTCGGTGTCGGACATTTTTATTTTTCCCTCGCTAACACAGTGCTACCTGACGTCTCGCGAGAGTGTTAGGGGAAGGTGCGCGAGAGAGTTAGAGAGGGAGATGCCGACAGGGAACAACATTAAACCGATTTATAACTTTGTAATCGGTTATTTTTTACACCCCTAATTATTGCACTCATTACACTTCATTTTGCTTCACTGTATACATGGAAATGGTCAGAGTGCGAGCTGCTATTGATGACTTGTTAATCACCTGCAAATCAAAACAGCAGTATGAGAGTATGCCTTCACCTGTCTGGACACAATGCAAACAAATGCATGTCACGTGAGGCCACAAATCAAAGTGCAAATAATCATTAACGACATACAGAGAAGCATACACATAACGGACACACTACAGGGACCAGGCAGACAGAGGACCGGATTAACACAAGGAGATGGAAGAGCCGCAGCGCAGCGTTGTGTGTAATTTGGAGCAGCCGAGTGAGTGATATCACCTGTGGAGCAGAACAATCTCTCTCTCTCTCTCTCTCTCTCTCTCTCTCTCTCTCTCTCTCTCTCTCTGTGTGTGTGTGTGTGTGTGTGTGTGTGTGTGTGTGTGTGTAGGTGTAGGTGTAGGTGTGTGCGCATTTGTGGTCAAGCTTATCTGACCTTCCAGAGTGTTCCTGAAGCTCATGTTGGCGCTGCGGTCCATGGCTCCGGTGTCATAGCTGGTCAGACTGAGCGTGAACTCCACCTCCGCTGAAGTCGGTAATCGGTCAACCACGTTACGGTTGTGGTTTCCAGGGTTACGACGCAACGGACCTTCTCCCCTGGCATCACATAACACACCTCTGTCATTGTAGTCCTGTGGTCGGGAGCACAGGACCTGGAGTTGCAAACGCACACAAACGTGCAATTCAGGGCATGAAAGAAAGTGAATCAGTTAGTTGATGCAAATTATTGGTTACAGCAAATTATAAACAAACCTTCTATTGGAAAAGAAAAGAAAAGAAAAGCGAATGTAGCTGGAAGAGCGTGTTTACCCTCCAAGAAGAGAAGACCGAGCCTGGGCTGAGAAGACTGGGATCCTGAGGGTTCCGGTCCCCCATCAGCTCGTCCGTGCACACGTCACATCCCTGGGCATCCCTCCAGTCCCAGTACGGGATGGTGAAGCTCATGTCTCCGGTCAGCTTCCTGATCTCATGCTCCCAGTGCAGCAGGTAGACTCGGTGCCACGGGAGAAACGCAGGCGCCCAGTGGGCAAAGTCCACATTAGTCCACACATTCCCCGGCCCCCCCAGCAAGGCGTTCCGGGACACGTAGTAATGCATCCACACAAACACATCATACACAGACACATCAGCGAACATCGGGATAGAGCCGTTCTCCATCTCCCTGTAGGTCCCGGTGGCCACAACATAGTCCCTGCTGACAGTCTGCTTGGCCAAGTTCAGGTAAGATACAAGTCTGATCCTCTCGGCTCTGGACAGGTGGAAGATGTTTCTCCTGAGAGACTCTATCCTGTCGTTGCAGTTCACCCCAAAGTAGCCAAACTTGCAGTCTGCGCAGTTGAAACCCATGAAATTCCCTGCACACTGGCAAGTCCGGTTATAAAATACCAGAGGCCACTTCTCTCTGTCATCCAACCCAGAGAAGGGGTACTGCGGCCCGTCGGGCTGGTCCGTCACTTCCACATCCTGACAAAAACCCCGGCCCGAGCTGGCTCCGCAGGCCGAGCCGTCCCCTTCCCAAGGTGGGCAGCACTCCTTGGTGCGCAAGGCTTCCCGGGTGGCACACAGACGGGGGAACTGTGGATAGCAGGGTACAAAACACAACATGAAGCTAATGACTATCAGTGACCACATTACAACGAGTTTTTCTTTATACTCTGGAGGCGGCAAGCAGTCACCGAATTAAGTGCCAGCGCCAAACTGAGAAATCCCATGCGACTCAGGGTTTTATTTTTCCGGGCGCCCCCTCCTCTTTGTTGAGCCAGTCACATGCTGCTTAACCTCAGGGTGAAGCTTATTTCATTGAGGGGGGCAATTAGCCCAAAAGCACACATCCCAAGACTCCAGCCAAACTCCTTTCAGGAAAAAAGGAATTAATCTAACTAAAATTCATTCATATCTAGAGATTTGCCGTATTTATAATGCTCAGAAATGACAATGTAATATCACCATTAGCCTGCCCATCATATAGCCTAGTGATACCACTAAAAACCATTGAGTTCTGTTTGTTTGTTCATTTGGATCTCCTTTAATCCTATTGGGCAGTTCTTCCAAGAGTAGAGGGCCACACTATGGCCTTTATTTTGTAGTTACATTTAATTTCTGCTGGGAATTCTGACTGCTTTCACACAGGGCGAGTCATGAGCGTAAAATAGGCACATAACTCATGATCTCTCTCTGTCTACACACACACACACACACACACACACACACACACACACACACACACACACACACACACACACACACACACACACACACACACACACTGCTAGAAGTAAAGCAAACTGTTATTCCTGGCATTTTTGCATGAAAATCACCATGACAATACTGGGTCCACAGAAAGAAAGGGACATGAGGATGAGGAGAGAAATATAGTAACCCATATTTTTTTTTTAAATTAATTTGTGTATGATACATATGATTTCTTTTTCTTTTTTCTATTCTTTCTCCCTTTCTTGTGACACGAGACAGCTGAGGGCAAATCATCTTCGGCCACCCACAAATAAACTAATAAACTTCAAATGACATACGGTACTTGCACACTGCATTCAGGTATAATCCAATGAAAAATAAGCCCCTGTCAGAATTCAGATGTTTTTATTTTCTTTAATTAAAATACATAATGTAATGTCTACAGTGGATTTATGACAAAACTTAATTTCTAAATTTTTGGTCTTTAGTAAAGTATTTTCAAACATTCCTATAAGAAATCACATTTGTGGAGTTTCCTTTTTGTCTGTGTGGTCATATGACCCCAGATACTTGTGATGTCATCACCTACAGTGTAAACTGAACAAAGGATTTACTGAAGACAAGATGATGAGGAACGCATAAAGAAGAAAGCCACTGCCTGAGGCAGGAGTATGTGGTATTTAGACAGTGATCCAGAAGGAATCTTTAATGTCTTTCTCAGTATTGCTGTCTCACATGGCTGTCTCCACCTGTGACCACAAGGGTGGTGCGCCCTGACCTTTGACCCTTAGTCTAATGACGATAGGACTATTTGCATGTGATATTCGCAGGGTAAGAACATTAAGTTCGTGACAGCAAATGAGTCTCCACCAGAGGGCGCCGCGTGACTATTTCAAATGTCATTCTGTTTCAGTAAATGACAGCTCACCAGGGCTACTTTCTCTCTGTCTGTCCAGGCAAGTAGAAAAAAAACATCAACATAAACATAATTATGTACTAAGAAATTCATTCATTTGGTGCAAATGCATCACACATCTTACCCTAAAATGTTCACATCATACACTCTCACCACGCTGAGAGGAACTTCAAATGTTATCTCGTTGTGATCCTCCAGAAACCCTCTTACAACAGAAACGACTTGGTTCACCTGTGTGGAACATGAACAAATCTCTGATCAAACTGCTAAAATGTAAATGAATCACTGTCGCTTCTATGAAACCTGTTGCCTCCTTTGTTATACATGGATTTACTGTTCCAGAGCAGTAGTGTTTGCACTGTTCCTTTAGAGGTGTAGCCTCTCTAAGTAAAATCAGGGTATTAAACTTGATCAGCTGAACTGAATCACTGATGTGCCTACTGCATTTCCTCATTTGGTCATACACATACTAAATAGATACTAAACATGATTACATCATACTGAAACCACACTAATAGTACAAATACTAACTAATACTTGTTTAGGGTTGGATTGACCTCAGCAGTTTAAATTTACACAAGTAAAAATTTGGACCTAATTTGTGTCTCACCTATTTATATTTTACCTATTTGTCAGACCACTATTCTTTCCTCTGCAACTTACAACAAAGCTACTGTTTTTCAAGGTATCGCTGAATGTTTTTACCATCAGATCCTGAACGATGGAGAATGTTTTGGAAAAATTGTTGTATCTGGAAAGAAATACACAAGTAGGAGAGAACTTCTCTTTTACACACAGTATGTATATAAATAAGATCTTTAATCATGTTTGGAGTCACTTTGACCCAAAGCAAGAAGGGGGGACAGTTTCAGTAGACGTGCACTGAAGGACAATTCTGGCTCTTTGCTGTTTTGGACACTGTCATTTGCCATCCAGCTCGGAAGTGTCCCAGCCATGTCTGCCTGAGCACACAGATTGAAATGACAAAATTTAATCAAAAGCCATGAAGCATCAAGTTGAGTAGATATGAAGTATGTTTTGAGATTTTTCAATTGTGAATGGGGTCAAATTGACCTGGAGCACAGAGGGGTCAGCCGCAAAACAAAACCAGCAGCATGGGATCATAAATCACTGGTTTATTATTATTATTATTATTTTTATCATCAGTATTTCAAAGTGACATTAGTGGGACTCTTTAATTGACTGGACTTTCCAGCTGAAACTGGATTTGTTATAAGCTGTCCTGTAATTTTCTAATTAAAGTTACCTGATTAATAATTAATCGATCATTTTTTATCGGACAGTCACATTAAAAGGGTAAAATAGTCGACGAATTTGGGGTCAATAGGAACTTCAAGTGCAAGAGAAAGAGGCTTTCACATTCGCGACTAAACGGTATATCATCTTTGGCCACCCACAAATAAACTAATAATCTTCAAATGACATACAGTATTTACACACTGCATTCAGGTGTAATCCAATGAAAAATAAGCCCCTTTCTTTCATTAAAATACATATATGAAAAAAGGTGAATTTATGACAAAACTTAAATTCTACATTTTTGGTCTTTAGTAAAGTATTTTCAAACATTCCTATAAGAAATCACATTTGTGGAGTTTCCTTTGTGTCTGTGTGGTCATATGACTCCAGATACTTAATGTCATCACCTACAGTGTAAACTGAGGCCGGGACTTAGAACAAAGAATTCACTGAGGACAAGATGATGAGGAACGCATGAAGAAGAAAGCCACTGCCTGAGGCAGGAGTATGTGGTGTTTAGATTATGATCCAGAAGAAATCTTTGATGTCTTTCTCAGTATTGCTGTCTCACATGACTGCCTACACCTGTGACCACAAGGGCGATAGGACTATTTGCATGTGATATTCGCAGGGTGCGAACATTAAGTTCATGACAGCAAATGAGTCTCCACCAGAGGGCGCCACGTGACTATTTCAAATGTCATTCTGTTTCAGTAAATGACAGCTCACCAGGGCTACTTTCTCTCTGTCTGTCCAGGCAACTAGAAAAAAAAACATAATTATATACTAAGAAATTCATTCATTTGGTGGAAATGCATCACACATCTTATCCTACAAAATGTTCACATCATGCACTCTCACCACGCTGAGAGGAACTTGAAATGTTATCTCGTTGTGAGCCTCCTGGATCGAAGAATTTGGGGTCAATAGGAACTACGAGTGCAAGAGAAAGAGGCTCTCACATTCGCGACTAACCGGCATATCGCCCACAAATTAGCGACGACTTTCCGTAATGAACACAACTGTTGTTGCTTAAACAAGCTATTATTATGATATTCATTCTTACCCTTTATTCCGTATTTGCTTACTTACGCGTTTGTTTACTTCTGTCTTTTCTCATGTTAAACATGCGTCTCTGTGGCTCGCCTCCCAGTGCTTTCCACAGTTGTGCCTATTTAGTCACTGTTGATGCTCCATGCTTTCCTCTGTTTTGGAGTAGGAGGAGGAGGAGGTGGAGGAGAAGGAGGGGGAGCCGTCGCCGTGCGTCAGTAAGTCAAACATGTTCCAATAACGGGCTATATTATCTGCTGCTATTTGCAGTTTGCTGTAGCCAGGCTGAGCTTGAGCAGAAACCTGCAGCGCTTTTCTTGCCGCTCTTCTGTGATGGAAACTGGCTCAAAAGGAATGGCATCTGAATGGCAGCTGGAAGAAAAGAGGTAGGATGAAGTTGTCTGTTAGTTTGGGTATGTGGAGCGCACAATAATGATTTAATTCTTAAATACGGAGGAGATGAGTGAGTTTTACATAGTTTGTTAACACTTCATTGGACCACCAGCCTGTAAATCGGTTTTACCTGAGTTGCATGATTCACCTACAACATCCTCTCAGCATCAGGCACAGCAGCTTGATGTCATTTTTGATTGAGATTTGTCAATAAATTGTCAAACCTGCTTTCCTTTTTCCAATATTCACAACATTTTATCACTGTATCTGTATGCTGACTTGACTGAAAAAGACTTCTTAGTGTATTGCCTGTTAAACAAACATATACGGAGCTAATTTACTTCCTTTTCATCAGGAATCCAACCCTTACCCCTGACAGTACACGCAGCACGCCAAAGACAACCCATTCCTCAGAACCTGAGCTCTAAGAGGACAGAGAATGGCTGGAGGTAGAAGGAGGAACACAGGAACAGGGATTAGACCAGGGTTATATGTGAGGTTGCTGGCAGTGAGCGTGTTACTGGGAGCTGATCTGAGCTGGCTGGGCCTGAAAGACGGGGTTGGGGTCAGCGCCCAGAACAATGAGAGAAGAGTATTGGCACATATCCCTGGTGACATCATTATAGGAGCCCTGTTCTCTGTCCACCACCAACCACCTGCAGACAAGGTACATGCTGCATGTGTTTATGTGTGTGTGATCATTTTCTCTATGTGTGTGTACTTAATAAATGTAATCCAGTTGTGTTACATTTTGCTCAGGTCCACGAGCGAAAGTGTGGTGCGGTGCGTGAGCAGTATGGGATTCAGAGAGTTGAGGCCATGATGCACACTCTGGATCGAATTAATGCAGACCCCACTATCCTCCCGAATATCACCCTGGGCTGTGAGATCAGGTCAGAAACCAAACACAAGACTTCTTACTTTGTTCTTATATAGTTCTTATGTAGAGGACCACGTCTCGACACAGAGAAGAAGAGTTGTGATACAAATTATATACAAATGAATGATACAAATGAATTTGCAACCAGACTGTGACTCAATTGTTCGTCTCAGAGACACACAACAAAGCACTTCTTACACAGAACAGCATGTTTTTAAGACAGTAATCTTTTCCAGTTTAAACATACAACATAGAACACTCAGGGAGGGATGATACCCAGAGGTTTGGTCACTCTTTTAACACACCACATATAAAGGCTTCATATAGGCAGGAATCAAATCAACTAGCAGTCTCACAAACAACCAGAACATCTGCCTGAATTTAACAGTGCTGTTAGGTATCATCTGAACGTACAGATTACTGGACAATCATCACAAATGATGTGACATTTTTTGAGTTCTGCTTTCTACGGCTTTTAATGTAGTGTAAAAAAGAAAATCACTGTGGCAAGGTCTGTTATATAAAATGCAATATACTTTTATTCAGTTTCCAATGATTCAAGAAAAGTGAAGGTCTCCAAGGAGTTGAAAAAAAAACCTGTGATTGCTGGCACATCTGGATCCAGTGTTCTATAATGACAAGGATCTTCACCATTTGGACCCTAATGAGACACAATAAGGCAAAGACAGGTGGTATTTTTAGCCTTTAATGGAGTCAATTTAATGAGAAGAGGGTCTGGGAGTAAATGGGGGAGAGATTATTAGGCAGCAGGGGAGGACAGATTGGAGACTTAGAGTAGCAGGCAAACTTCCACTGAAGGAGGCTGGCTATGGACTAAAGAATGTAGATAATTATGTAAACCAGAGAAGCAGGTATCCACTTACAATAACCTACAGTAAATCAGAATTTCAGGCACTAACAAATGTTGGCGGGAGAGATCCTTTGATAAAAATCAAAGGATAGGTTTTGATTTTTTTTTTTCGAATGTGAGCTACAACAGTTATTTCTTTTCAACTCAATATTTCTACGCCAGGGACTCATGCTGGCACTCTGCGGTGGCACTGGAGCAGAGTATCGAGTTCATTCGGGACACTCTAGTGTCCAGCGAGGAGGAGGAGAGCCAGGGCAGATGCACTGTGGAGGCAGGGAGCATGCTGCTCCAGGGGAAGAAGCCCATTGTGGGTCTCATTGGACCAGGATCCAGTTCTGTGGCCATCCAGGTGCAGAATCTGCTCCAGCTTTTCAACATCCCACAGATTGCCTACTCAGCCACTAGCATGGATCTCAGTGACAAGGTGAGACCAGTTAACAAAAACACTGTGTGTTTTTATTCTTTCTAGGTAATAACTGGTTTTGGGTTTGATGAAAATCAACTTTAAGAGACTCGATATCTGCTGTTTATTTTACAAAATCTTGTAGCTATGTACTCTGACAATAATGCAACTATGATTACAATAAAAGCCGACATGACGGCAAGGATTATTAAACCCAGTTTGCCTTAAATCGCATGAAACTGTACAGCATATTTACATGGAATGGGGTTTATAATTGGGGCTCTTATGGATGCACGTGTAACTGGTAGACAGGCTGTCAAATGAAAACATGCCAAGTACACTGCCTGACTTCTGAACATGTAAATTCCTTCCAACAGAGTCTGTATAAATATTTCATGAGGGTAGTGCCGTCAGATATGCAACAGGCCAGAGCCATGGTGGACATTGTCAAGAGATACAACTGGAGCTACGTGTCCGCAATACACACAGAGGGTAAGACTGTGTGTGTGTGTGTGTGTGTGTGTGTGTGTGTGTGTGTGTGTGTGTGTGTGTGTGTGTGTGTGTGTGTGTGTGCGCGCGCGCGTTTCTGCTTAATTTCTGATATTTAACATTAACATTAATGACGTTTATACTGAGTTGCCAGTTTATCAGTTTACACACAATTGCTGTTCAATACAGTAGCGCAACAGTAAATTCTATTTTCGTGAAGATTAGGAGAAACACATTTATCCACAGTATTTTGCCTATGCTTGCCTCAGTTCTTGGTTTCATTAGTTTTTGAGTTTTCCATCTGAAGGGGCAGCAAAGAGGCAGTTGTCCTGTGTGGACAGTGTGATGGATGGCTATAATGCAAAAGTACAATTACTTTATTTTACTTTTTTCTTGTTTTGCTTTTTTATTACCATAAGTAAATTTGTCATATTTTATAGTGGAGATATGAGGCTGATCGCCAACTCTTACTTCAAAGCAACCGTTGTCCCCTGCTGTGAACATCTAGGCAATATCAATACACAGGGTTATCACAACTTCAAAAGAAGCAGCCCCTGAATCACTAATCCCACCTATTCAGAAACAAAACACATGGTATTGGCATCACTCAGTGTCAGCCTAAATGCTCCATAATGTTCCCATCATTTTACTGCGTCTATTTTAACCTCTTAGTGGCTCAAGGCCATTATGTTTTTGAAATAAATCCCTCTTGATAAGAATAAGTGCTAAATCCTGACTGGATCATTCCAGTTTATTCCAAAAAAATACCAAACCATTACAGAGGAAAAAAAAGGCCCTTTGCATGCCAAATGTCCTTTTGTTGGATAAAACCTCATGTCATATGTATCTCTTATTATAAAAAAAGACCTTAATTTTAACGGTTGTGTTGCAAAATCTCTTGCTTGTATTTTTGAAGTCCAGTATGCAGTGGGATGTTTTACACACATGCTTGATTTATTGACTGTGACACTGCTGAGACAGTCATATATGAGTTTGCTAACTACTTATAAGAAAACTGAACACATCAAACATTCTGTGCAAAATTATCCAGCATTAAATGTGCTTAAGGTTTTATGTCAGACACTGTTTTTGGGTTTCTAATTTCTGTGAATGGTGAGAAATATATTGCACATCCTTGGTAGTCCAAATGCAGGTGCACCCTGCTTGTTACGCTGCATGTCATTTGCATAAACTAACTACAGTGGTTGTGACCCAGGATGTGATATTAATTTTCCCCAAAAATCCGATACAAAGCACTGTTTGGAAAAATAATCAGTACCGATACAAGTGGTATATTTTTAAAGACATCTCAAGAACAGACATAAAAATTTACTGTAGCTCTGGAGGTTACTGTTGTGGTTATGAAACAGTTTACTGCTCAGCCTACTTTCCTTTACATTTTGCCTGTTCCTGCAGGCAACAAACTAATTCTTATTAGCAAAGCTGGCGATATAGAAGGTAAAAAGGAGAGTTAGAAAGAGAGGAAAGAAATATTCATTCATTTTCTACCGTTAAATCCGTCAGGGTCGCAGGGGAGCTGGAGCCTATCCCAGTTGACTATGGGCGAGAGGCGGGGTACACCCTGGACTGGTCGCCATTCAATCGCAGGGCTGGAAAGAAATATTAAAGAATAAAATAAAAATAATTAAAGAAATGCAATAAAATCATTGTGATCATTTGTAACATTAACAGTTGAATGGAGAAAATGGAGTTTGAAAATGAAAGGTTGTGTTATCACTCACGGAGGCATGCCACATATGGGAGTAAAACTCACACGTAGTAATGAAAAGGATGCCTCAAACAGTGTCGTGCCCAGAGTGAGAGTACACTTGCAAAGCAACAGAAACTAGGTGACCTCATTTCCAGCAAAAACAGGGAAGTCCAACCCCTCACAGCTCCCATAACAGGGACAAAAATGATCAGACTCTCAAGTGTTGTGCTGCATTACGCCAACGTATTTCATTGTCAACACTCTGTTGTGTGTGTTCTGGATGTGTATTATCACAAGATGACACAAGAGCATTTGCACAGGAGCGAAAGTGTGAGGAAGGAAACCACCAAACAAATGTTTGCACAACGTAGCAAAGTGAAAAAAGTATACTGGAATAGCAGGTTTAGATATTTAGCAACTGCCAAATATCTAAACTGTTTTGTTAAAGGGTCCTGGTGAGCTGAAGATTTTTCTTTTCACAGTCTAATCTGTTCAGTTTGTTAGCGTTAATTAGGTGACAAAATCCAGTGTTTGCTTGTGCAGTATTTTGTGAATACAAACACCATTCCATTCGCGTGGTCTCATCTATAGGTAATTATGGAGAGAGCGGCATGGAGGCATTTAAGGACATGGCAGCAAAGGAGGGAATCTGCATCGCCCACTCTGACAAGATATACAGCAACGCAGGGGAACAGAGCTTTGATAAGCTGTTGCAGAAACTACGAGGCCACCTGCCTAAAGCCAGGGTGGTGGCCTGCTTCTGTGAGGGCATGACGGTCCGGGGCATCCTGATGGCCATGAGACGACAACGCCTGGTGGGAGAGTTTCTGCTGGTTGGAAGGTGAGTGGTGAACTGTGGTATGTAGAATTGTGAGTGTATTTCTTACCCACCGGGATTTTTGCTTTTATTAGAGGCTAAAGAAATTGACTGATATATTTGTTTGCTTCAGATTTCTTAGTGTTGTTCATTAATTTTCAATCCAGACTTTCTTCAGGTGTCCAGCATCATCAGACAAGATGTGTTTGTTGTCACTGGGACCATCTTTGTCCTCTCATCATCATCGTCATTATCATCTTCATCGCATCCATCAACTTCATGGTGGTCAAGGTATTTTTTAATGAACTGATCTTTAAACACATGACAGTGGCACTATACCATAAACTTTTATGAGACTATCAAGGTCCACATTTTTGTTTGTCTTCAAATCAGATGTACTTGATTCTATTTTTACATTTGGCCTGTTTCAATGCACTTGTTACTATTACTGAGAAAGGCTAATCGAGCCTGCTCTGTTTTTGTTTACCATTCGTTAACTCAGATGTTTTATTTGGAACAGCAGGGTGTCGTTTGCAAGACCATACTTCAGTTAGAAAACTCATTATTTAGGCATGCAAGTGGGGGAGTGAATCCCCCCCAAAGAAAGTGCTTGAACAGAACACTCAAGCCCTAAAATCTGAAGCTCCATATGGAGAAATATAAATGAAGATACAAGTAAACAAATCAGAAATCAATTTTGAATAGTATTATTTAACAGCAAGAGTAAACAGCAACTCAAGAAAATTAGGTATTGTCATGATCAGCCCCAACAGGGGGCTGTTTTGAACTCTTTCTTGACCGTCTGGTTTTGGACTGTAGTGGACTCTTTGTTTGGATCAGCCCTTGGTCAGTGTTGAATTTTTGTAGATTACGTTATGGGAAGTTTTCTCAGGGAAATGTTACCTCTTCAAATTTTGTATACTGAATATTAGCTCATTCATTGGTTAATTTAGGCTGAGAAAATGTTAAAGTTTGGGCTCACGGTGGAGGAGGGAAAGTATGCAATAAAAAAAAAAACAGAGGAAGGGAAAAAAATAAGCGGGAAAGAGGTGGTTGATTTAGCAGGAGGTTTCACTCTCACCAAGAATAACATGTTTTATTTTAAGGTTTAGCTCTCTGGCTCACTCTCATCTCTGGTGTTCTATAAATGCCTTTCCTCATTAGGAGCCACATATGTAGGCTGTCGCTCAAATCTGACAGCAGGAAACATAAAATAACCTTGAACTACATATTGCAAAAAAAAAAAAAAAAAAAATTACCACAACGAGCTTCTAATTGTGGTGTTGTCTGCTCATTATTGAAAAATAATAATTTGTTAAGATGATTCTCCTTGCTGTTTTAGTTTTGAGGGTAATTAGATTTGAGACGTAGCTGCTGTTGAGGCGGCACATTCATGTCTCATTCTGCACATGCATTCATGCGATGAATATGAATATGCACTATTGTGTGTTCTGTCCTTACATGTCTTTGACCTCACTTTGTTGGTTTCATCCCTCTTCTTGTTATTAGTCCACTTAGTTACCTGCACAAACCATCCTTTTCATGGCAGCCTGGAGGATTTGTCACCAGGTTTGTGAGTGTGTGCAGTGCATTCTTAGGTTCCATTTATAGAAAGAGAGAGGGACTGAGGACTGAGGGAGCAGATGATATTTTTGTTTGTTTTTTTTGCCAGCACTGTTAAGACTATTGTGAACTGTTGTTTCCAAGCCACCGTCAGTCTTCAGCTTGTCTGTGTAGAAATCAATGGAGAGATGAAAAGTGCTGTACAAATCACTATAGTGTAGAATTAAGATACGCCATGAGACTTACTTTTTGATATGTGGGGCAAAGACTGAAGTCTCAACAACTATTAAATGGATTTCTATGAAATAATGTACAGACATTCATGGTTCCCAGAAGATGAATCCTACTGACTTTGCTGACTTTCCCCCAGATTTGTTGTTAAAGATTTGTTTGTATGTGTACTAAACACCTCTGGTTTACATCCATATACCTGCCAAACTAATGACATTGCCACGAGCTTCAGCTGTACTTGCTGACATGCTAAACTAAGATGGTGAACATAGTAAACAATACACCCACCGTGAGGCAGTAGGTTTACATAGCAGACACAAGTGGGAGACTGGAGTGGCACAGTGTTTGATCATCTGATCCATTAATCTGATTTTTAATCTGAGTTTTATCCAAGTAATTTCCACTGACCTTGGAGTCACAGTTATTATTATTATGTTGCAGTTGGTTTGGTCTGACACTGCATCCGTTGCTCACTACTTGGTCCGTTATAATCCTCATCTCTGCTGTCCCCCCTTTTGGACTTGGGAAGGTATAGACTGCCATATTTATCAAAGTGCAACATAGTACAAGTGCTCCAACTACTTGGAGCTGCCAAGGTTAATAAAGCAACATGAAGCCCCACTGGCTTCCCACCTGGAAATACTGCCGTCTACTCATTGGTGCATCCGACTGAGTCGGAAACACAGGAACTGAGGTTGTTTAGGTCGTGAGAGTGTTTTTCCTCTTTTCTGTTCAGACTGCTGTTTCACTTTTTCTCTTTTCTCTTGTGTTGTTTAGTTTCATTTTAGAAATTGACGCCTTTTCAGCCTCAAGTTTATAACTGCAAGGTTATAGAGTGCCCACTTAGAAAAGATCTGGCTGGAAAGTTGACTAGTATTGTGTTCTAAGAGGTGAAATAAGAGCATGATGTATGTATGCGTGTGTGTGTGTGTGTGTGTGTGTGTGTGTGTGTGTGTGTGTGTGTGTGTGTGTGTGTGTGTGTGTGTGTGTGAGAACACGCACGCACACTTGTGTGTGTCTTCAGGCTTGTAGGTGGTGTAGCAACTCGCTGCATACAGCACATTGCCCTCCCAGGTCGATGTGTGGGTTTCAGAGCGCTCGTTCAAGAGTGATTCAAACTATCCAGAGTCAAAGCCCTCCATGCTTTTCATATCCATTCCTGCCTTTTTTATGCCAGTGTACCATTTCTGTGCTCGCTTCTCTAAGGATGTGTTATGAAATGATCTCCTACCTCACCCAGAGAACTAGGCATCATGAAAAAATAAAAAATAAAACACCCACACTACTGTTGTATAACTCAAGCTTGGTTAGCGAAGTTTTCAAAAATGACTCCTTTTCCTTTTTTGTGAGTTAAAAAGAGAAGCATGCATTTCTTGTCGTGTCGGTGAGGTGTGCGTGTTTACATGTATGCACGTGTGTGGAGGTGTAATCAACCCTCTATCTTTGCTGATTGTAGACGAGTGTCCAGAGGGAGAGATAAAAATAGATGGAGTAGAAACCATTTCAAACAGTTCACTGATGAGGTGGTTTTTTGAGTCCGAGCCCACAGTGTTTTTGAATAAATAGCAGATCAGATGCGTCTGCAGACGCTGCAGCCTGGTGGTGTTTGTCTGGTGTTTAAAGTTTATTGAGCATCAGGTGTCTCTCTGTATCTATAATCAGAAGGTGCTGCGCCAAATTGCCTTTCTGTAGGATGAATCTAATAATTAATAACTTATGCAACATTTCTAAGTTGCAATTCAATATAAGCTCTAAGTTTGTCAGAATTAAATGGGCAACATTAACAGACTGGTTCACAGATACAGCATATTTCTGCAAAGCAGGGATTCTATCTGCAATTAGATATTTGCTCCTGTTGTCAAAGTCAAGCAAATCAATATGCTCTTCATTACTAGAGTGTCTCAGTGGACTTCACAGATAATGAGCCTACAGAGATCTAATTAATCAGCAGTCAGACACAAACTTTACAAATAAAGTAATGAGACCATGGAAGTAATGCATCCAAAACAAAGCATTCAGCACAAAACAGCATGTTGAAAAGAAAAGATATAACAGGCATCTCTATTCCAACTAGCCAAGTTCTCCCAGCACCATCATCTTGTGATCCCTGGAGGTTTATCACAAGTTATCTTTGCACATGAACATAATTTTAAAAAGTCACTTCGCAAGTCTTCAACTTGGATAGGTGAGCAAATGCTTTTTATTTTTATCACCCAGTGAGTCTTGTGTTGGTTGCATCTGAGTCATCATGATAAATTTTTATTCTACTGTAACTCTCTGCAGAGCAGGCTTTAGGTTCGTTTCGCAAGGCACCACCTGCCACCTTCAATCTGTGCAACAGTGGTCTAAAAAATAGTCATAAGCACCAACTACAGCTTATTACAGCAGGCCACATTAAAAATCCACTGACATTATGGACAGTGTTTTTTATGTATTTCTTTTTTTAGAATAAAATCATTACAGAAAACATATATTATTCTGTTGTACACTAATACTTAATTTAATTTTAGTCACTCTGAGCTGGACTTTTTCAAGATGTCAGCCACCCTGTTATCCTTTTGATGGTGAAATTTGGGTGTAATTGCGAACCAGGTTCAAGGTGAAGGCCTAGTGTATGAACACAGTGTTGGTTAGGAGGTGTCTTCTGTGTCGGGTCTCCCTTGTAATGGCCAGTGCAAGCTGTGGCTTTTTATCGTTGCTATGTCTGGCATTGTGTCTGGTTTACAAGCTGTTCCTTACACATAACAGACAACAATAAGTTTTCCACAAGTCTTGCGGAGGTGACAGTGTTGTCTTAACAGTCAAATGCTTGTGTGGGTTGCAATATTGAGCAACAGTTTCCAAGATGCTAAGAATATATTTTATATACCGAATGGTTTCATCATAAGGTTTAAAAAGCTCTTCTACAGCAAAACATGTGTACCATATGTCTGCTATAGTTGTTCTATTATTCGCATGAATGCCTGTACTTACTGTATCTATCAAAAAACCTATGGGTCAGCAAAATGAAAATAAATTACAGGTTTTTTTTGGGACCAGTCCTTACTGTTACTAATAACCTGCTGTACCTTTGTCTGGCTCTACCTTTCTCCTCCTCCTATCCAGTGATGGCTGGGCAGACAGGTACGACGTCACTGATGGATATCAGAAGGAGGCAGCAGGTGGAATCACCATAAAGCTAAAGTCTGCATATGTGACCTGGTTTGATGATTATTACCTGAACTTGAGGCCTGATGCCAACCTGAGGAACCCCTGGTTCCCCGAGTTCTGGCAGCACCGATTCCAGTGCCGGTTGAGGGGACATCCGCAGGAGAGCACCATGTACAACCGCACCTGCACCTGTTAGTACAAAACACAAAAATCATGTTCCATGCTGCTCTCTACACTCTTTTCACAGGTCATCTAGGGTTAGGTGTTAAATTTAAAAAGATTTTAAAGTTTTTATCTTCAGTTTAGATTACAGGGATTAAGTTGATTGGGTTTCTCCTTATGAGCAGGTCTCTGTCCTCCACAGGGAGAGAGTCTCTGCGCCATCAGTATGCCCAAGACACCAAGATGGGCTTTGTCATAAATGCCATCTATTCCATGGCTTATGGCCTACATGCCATGCAGCAAGCCCTCTGTCCAGGATATAAGGTAGGATAGTGAAAGCACATTTGTGTGCTTTCACATTGGGCATGACAGTATTGACTGTGTTTTTTTCTTTTCCCCAGGGTTTGTGTGAGAACATGCGGCCCATCGATGGCCGCAAGCTGCTGGATTTCCTGATGAAAACCAATTTTACAGGCGTATCCGGGGAGATCATCCACTTTGACCAGAACGGAGATTCACCTGGCAGGTAAGGATTATGATGGGGAGGTAAAAAAGGAAAGGGGGAGGGAGTGAAGAGGAAGACTGATACATTAAAGGTGTGCATATGCTGTTTCATGCATGCGCCTCAGGTATGAAATCATGAACTTCAAGCGCATAGGCGAGGATGAGTATGCTTACATCCACGTGGGAAGCTGGGATCAGGGGGGCCTAAAGATGAACGAGGAGGAGATCTGGAGTAACAACAGTGACATCATCCAGTCAGTCTGCTCTGAGCCCTGCCAGAAGGCACAGATCAAGGTATGCACTACTCCAATGCACAAAATTTATCTCAGAGTTGAGATAGACACCAAACCAAAACACGTGGTTTCATACTCCAGAGAATTTATCATAGTTTTACTCAAGAAAGCTGCCAAGCAAGACCCACACAGCAGCCTTACATGGATCCCACAGGATTACAATCTAAGAAATGGGTCCAATCAGATCCTTGAGTACCCCACCGGGGACTCTTTGTTCAGGCTTTAATCATCTCCCATCTGGACTTCTCTAACTCCCTTTAGCCTCTCCAAATCATGGAGAATCATGCAGTCTGCCTCCTCTATATCGTCCCAAAAGTCTCTAACATTTAAAATCTCCCCACACACTCTGCCCCGACTCCCTGTAAAGTGGCAACTTGAAGGGAATTCAAAGCTCCAGTCTCATGCATAAGTTTTTTGGGAGATCTGCATGCCTGTACACCTACAGGCCTTACACCCCAACCCACGTCCCTAGCTTTGGCTCTACCACCTGCTTGGCTCTCTCTCTGACCTGTGCTGACCTTTTCAGTGTCTCCACTCTGTTCCCCCTTAACTCAATCAGAGCAGATAGGAGTCTGTACTGTAATGTGTGTATTAATAATACACAATGTAAAATTACATTTTGCAAGTAAAGTTTACCCTCATAAATTTTCCAAGTTGCAGCACCCAGCGGAGCCCCAGGCAAACATGTAAACTCTACACTGAAGGGCAGCTAAGGCCACAATACTTTTTCAGTACTTTTAAATGATGATTCTATACATCCCTTTCTTCTTTAGATCCCCTGATGAAGAAATCCTCATTTCCTTGCCCCACAGGGCAGTCTGAGTGTAAGATTAGCTACAGAAAAGTGCCACTGGAGCTTTGAGACCTTTCTGCCCTTTCATATATTGGCATGTGTGTATGTGTGTTTCCAGGTGATCCGTAAAGGAGAGGTGAGCTGCTGTTGGACCTGCACTCCCTGCAAGGAGAATGAGTTTGTTTTTGATGAGTACACTTGTCGAGCCTGTGTTCTGGGCTCCTGGCCTACAGATGACCTCACTGGTAAACATACTTTACTTACGTCTCTGTTACTTAAAAATACAAGATTTCCAAACAGGCCAGAAGAGCCTGAAATCTGGGTCACACACTGATGGTGCGCCCAAAATCCCCTTTCATCTTACGTACCACACAGACCACAAACACTCTAAACTGAGACACACTCTACTACACAGACATCAACACAAATACTCATGTACCATACACACACCAAGAGACTTTAGATCCCTGCCAGAATATGGGATTTGGCTGAAGCTTAGATTTCTTAACTCCAAAGTCTATCAAAACAGTTTGAAACCCCTTTCTTGCATTTTTGTAAACACTTGTTTCCCACAACATTTCAGGTCGTCAAATGAACTGAAACCAGTTTTCTCCATAGGAGAATAGCTGTATGTTTATCTTATAATCACTCTGTGCTATTGCTCTCTGATCCCTCTTTTCTTCCTTACAGATCCCTTTAATGTTTCACAACAAATTTGCCTCATCTCTCATGACCGACACTAAACATTTTACACATAATAACTAAATTTTGGTTGCAATTCACAGTAAATAAAACTGTATGAATACACATCCCTTCACTATCACTCTTGCAGACAAATCAAAATTTTGCTTGAACTTTTCTGTGCCTTCTTTTCTCATTTCTTGTGATCTCTCTGTATCCTGAAGGTTGTGAGCCAATCCCGGTGCAGTATGTGCGTTGGGGGGATCCAGAGCCCATCGCTGCAGTGGTCTTCTCCTGTCTGGGCCTCATGGCTACACTTTTTGTTACTTCTGTCTTTATCAAGTAATTACAGCCTACAAAGCTCACTCACTTTGGGTCAGTATAGCAATACAGAACTTTACCCAGTACCCACTGGTAGAAAACCACCCAAGATGATGTCATGTCTTGACCCAGTGTTAGTGGGTACTAGGTAAATTGCAGGAGAGTAAACCAGAAATGGTTTGTTAAAATTTTAGGCAATACTCATTGCAGCCAGTGAGTTTCTGACAATTTAAACAATCCCTTATTGCTCCAACTATCTTTTAGCAATTTTGTGACTCTACAGTAGATATAACTTAATTTATCTGTAGATTTTGGGACACTCCTGTGGTCAAGTCATCCAGTCGTGAGCTCTGTTACATCATCCTGGCTGGAATATGTCTGGGCTACCTGTGCACCTTCAGCCTTATCGCCAAGCCCCACATAATCTACTGCTACCTCCAGCGGCTGGGAATCGGCTTGTCCCCTGCCATGAGCTACTCCGCTTTGGTCACCAAGGTACTTTCTTTTCTGTTTGGTTACCAGGAGGTAGAGGAACAAAAATTACACATTTCAAGTACTATGGCTTAGTGTCATGTTTCACTTCCTGTGAAACTTGGTGAGCTAACGCCCCATGGTTCCATCACCAGTTTCATTTGATTTCTGGGTTTTATACTAAACTCTTTAATACCACTGAGGTATAACTATTCCACAGAGTGAAAAGTCATCTTTACCCCCAGTCATTAAAGGTTTGATTAAATATCTCTGACATTTAAAATTCTCGGTCTCTTCCATTCTTTTGACACTCTTCCATGTGACACAGAAACTTGGGATCAAGATGCACTTGAATAGAAGGTTCAGAAGTAGAAAGAAAACTGCTAAATGTAAACTGACAGTAACTGTTGAAGATCCTTCACTTCTTTTGTCGGACATAATTTCAGCGGATCTGGAGGTCAAAAAGGAGGAACAAAGCACAGTATACTGTATACTGTATGTGCTGATGACACTCAGATAGGGTCCTGTTAATGCAAATTAGCCATGAGACTAAATTAATTAAAACACATAAACAGAATAATCCTTAGGGCTCCTAAGGATAAGGGCAAGAGTAACAGAACTACCACCACAGATTGGATTATGGCCAATTGTAAGGGAGGTATGGTAGAAGTGGAGGATCTGTGCGTGGGCTGAGGTTGATGTTTAAGATCTGAGAACTGAAAAGGATATTATTATTATGAATCAGTGCGAGCAGTATTATTCACAGTCGATGTAAGTGAAGCCTGCATAACCATTTGATCTATTTTTGATCCAGACCAACCGCATTGCACGGATCTTGGCAGGCAGCAAGAAGAAGATCTGCACCAAGAAACCTCGCTTTATGTCCGCCTGCGCACAATTGGTCATCGCCTTCCTACTCATATTGCTGCAGCTGGGGATTATTGTGGCACTTCTTATCATAGAGCCACCACAGGTGTGTGTGTGTGTGTGTTTTACAATGTGTGGGATGTTCATTTACATTTATTTATACGACTAGAATGACCTCTCTCTTTGTGTCCTCTTAGGTGATCTATGACTACCCCAGTATCCGTGAGGTACACTTGATCTGTAATCTGACCACTCTGGGGGTGGTGGCGCCGCTGGGCTACAATGGCCTGCTTATCCTCAGCTGTACCTTCTACGCCTTCAAGGTACATAGCAGACGTTAATAAAACATAGGCTGTGGCATTATATGTTCTCAGTTAAGGGTATACATTTCCAATTTTGCTTTTCTTCTACCATGTATTGTGCTTCTTCTGCTTCAGTTTACACAGCTTTAAATATTGTATTCCTCCTTTTCTCCTACAGACTCGTAACGTACCTGCTAATTTTAATGAGGCCAAGTATATTGCCTTTACCATGTACACCACCTGTATCATCTGGCTGGCATTTGTTCCTATTTACTTTGGCTCCAACTACAAGATCATAACCATGTGCTTTAGCGTCAGCCTCAGTGCCACAGTGGCTCTTTGCTGCATGTTTGTCCCAAAGGTAAGAAATGGAAACACATATTGTTACACAGACAGAGTTAGAATGACAAACTCAAACAAAATAACCATCTTTTTTTTGGTATCATTTTTGCATCCCTACATCTTTATGCTAACAGTTATTTGTTGTTAATTTTCATGGTCAGGTTTACATCATGCTTGCCAAGCCTGAGAAAAATGTCCGGAGTGCTTTTACAACATCCACGGTGGTGCGCATGCATGTAGGTGATGCCAAAAAAGCTGCCAAGTCTGGCAAGTCCTCTAGCAGCATGGCTAATTTGTTTCGACGTCGTGGATCTGCACAGGACAACATCAGGTATACAGGGGACCAAAGGGGTTATTAAACAATGAATAAAGTAACTCCTCATTATCTAAAACATCTGTGCCTGGTTGGATGAAGCCTCTTAAGGAAACTTTCCTTAAATTAGTTCTGGTTAAGTGTCTAGAAAAAGCACAAACTCAAATCAGGTCATGTCCTTATGGAGATTAAAACATTTAACTGCATTTTGAAGCTTATATTTTGTTTCTCCTGAACTTTGAAAGCACTGAATATAAGGGGAAAATATTTAAGGGACCACAATATTATCTATTATCTATCTTGCCACATAAGGTTAATAATTGTGCTATAGAAATACCTGCAAAATCATGCAATCAGGAAAAATACACCACAAATGTTTGTGGTGGAGACTGCCCTAAGGACTGTATTAGGAATGGTATAGGGTACAAAAGGACAAAAGTCCAGTGAGAAGGAGCTAACAGGGGAAAGCTGCAGACAGGAATCTAAACAATTCGCCTCACAGCCACATACTTGTTTCTGTCCACGAGTCCACGTATGAAATGAAAGCTCTGCTGAGATATTTCCAAAAACACAACTATCCCTGCTCCTTCTTTCACTGTCTGGTCTGACTGGTAAATCAGAGCTGGATCCACCGCAACAGGCTGAATGTGAAGCCGAGAAAAAACTGCTCCCTGAGCTGAGAAAAGGTTACCTCATCTGGGTTAAGTACTCCCAGAGGAGACCCACTGCCTTTAAGGATTTCTCTTTCTAGGGAAGATAAAGGAAAATGGAGGAAGATGTAAAATTACACAGAAAGCAAAAGACAGATTGGGGGATGGTAGAAATGCTTTCAATAAGAAGTAGAACGTGGACCACAGGGTAGATGGACGAGGTTCCTCTCTGAGTGTTATCCTAAGATCATACATGCATCTCTAGAATGAACAACAGTATTATTGCATGTGGATCTTTCACATATATTATTAAATTGAATCCCTCGTCTTCAAGCGAGCTAAGAACTAATTATTTTATGATTTTCTGTTTCTTTCACATTGCACAGTTCCAATGGGAAATCAGTGACGTGGGCGCAGAATGAGCGCAGCTACAGGCCAAACCTATGGAAGAGGATGTCATTCCATGTCAAGAAGAAAGACACAGTGGAGGCAAACCAGACAGCCATCATCAAACCCTTCTCTAAGGGAGGAGATATACCTCCAGACACTTCTGTCAAAGAGCAGTACGAAGAACCACAGGTGTCTCAGTCCTTCACCTGCTCGCCTTCTCAGTCACCTCTGCCCACCATCAGCCACCATGCAGCGAAGGCAAGGGGTGTCCAGGGAGGAGAGGCCGGAGAGGAGCCACAAGCTGTACCCACTTATGTACCTGAGCATGGTGCTGGGGTCAGAAGAAGAGGCGGGGACAACAGCCAGGGTGTTGGTATGGCAGATGGCGGGGACATTAGCGTCATACCCATAGGTGTTGGTGACATCGGCATAGGGATGATTGGCAGTCAAACTCAGGGCACCACCATCATGGACCAAATCAGCTGTGTGGTTAACCGTTTCACTGCCAACATCAGCGAGCTCAACACCATGATGCTGCCAGGGGGAGCCACTGTCAGCCCCACCTCCACCGCTGCTCGGCCTGCAGCTGCGGATGCCGCCCCTTGCCCTCCTCAGTACCTCACATCCAGAAACAGGCAAGCCCCCTCCACTGTCACCACTTATGCCGAGGTAGTGGCTGTTTCCAATTTCTGTGAGAATCGACCAGCGGGTAAGATTTACGAGCACCTGGCCGGGTCTTGTGTGGGTAGCAGACGAGCCAAGGATATGGAAGAGCTGGTGTCTCTGACGCCTCCGTCCCCTTTTAGAGACTCATCTTTGAGCTCAAATGGCAGCTCACCACCCTCGCTGTCCCCGGCCTCTGAGGCCGAATATGACCAGCTGCTGCTGAGACACTACAGCCAGAGCTCATCCTCTCTCTAAACCTGCTCCCTCTACACCTTCTTCCCTCGTTTATCCTCTAATTGGAGTATTTGAAACTCTAAGAAACAAAGCTTCAGACTGGACCAAACTCTTGGATGCCTTTCTACATGTGGATATTCTGAGTGTTTAAGCAATTCATTTTCAGATTGGATCAAATGCACCCACACATGCCTATGTTGAGAGAACTGAGAGAAAAGTCTCCGAGTAGAAAACTTGACAAACTGAAACACACATATGGGCATTTTACAGATTTTTCAATGCTATACACAGGTTTCTAACTCAGTCTTAAACCTCTCAAATTCCAAAGAAAATGCTGATTCATTATAAAATGGTTATTAATCATCAGTGGGGGAAATTTACCAAATATTTTTGTTCAGTGTTTCCTTGGATTATGCTAAAATGGCTCACATACCGAATCTCAAAATGGCATTTGATTTTTTTTTAGGTAAGTGCAGGTCTTAGAACACTAAAAATAGATGTATTTCAGTTGTATATTTTGCATCATCTATTATCATTAACACATAAGACGTGATTTGTTTTTTTTTTATTGCCTATATTATAGCTGTACATGTGATGTTTTTGTTACTGATAAATTCCCCTAACCTTTAAATATTTTGAGACCCAGCTGGATCCAGGTTGGATTTTGACATAAAGGCATCTGTCCAGAAGAAAACAGCTCAAAGAACTTTGCCTGGAAAGTAAAGCATGACACATTTATCCTGCCCTCTAATTTGTTGTCAATCCTGGAAGACATAAGTATCATTTGTATGCTGATGCTTACGGAGAAAGTGTACAGCTGCTGCATTATAACTACAAATCAGGGAGCAGTTTTTAGTTGTTGTTTCCCTTTTCCTGGAAAGAAAACATTTACTGAGGTTGAAAATGAAAACCTTCCCCTGCTGAGAGGACAGGAGCTCTTCACACCTCAAGGGAATGTAAGACATTGTCTCGATGGACGTCACCAGGTCATCGGGTGTCTAACCCACAAAGAGCTTATGGACTATTTGGATGTCTTCTTTGATTCTTTTCTCTAGATGTGACTCAGTTGAATGTAAGATAACCTGTCATCATATGAAGTGGACCAAAATGATCTTCCACCTCAGGATGTGTCTGAACCAAAATACTTTCTGAGCACTGTCACCTGCTGGCTCGAAATGTTTCTAGTTTGCATGATGTCAAGATTTGTTTGCTCTCTTAGACTTATATTTGCAATGAATTACTTTTTAATATTGCACATGTCAAACCAATTAAGATAAATAGATGCAGTAGCAAGGTAATGATACTATATTAGTGATATTGATGTGTTATTAAGATTAGTTGTCGGAGGAGAGAAGTGGACTGGATGTGTGCCAGATGTCTCAGACATCTATTGCAAAACAGTCTGGCTTTTTACCTACATATGTGCCAATGTCTCCCTGCAGTAAAAATGACATTGTATTTCTGTAAGTGGGCTCACATTGAGAATCCTACTGTGAGCCAGGTTAGATTCTAATCTCTCAAACACTTCTGCCATAAGGAGGATATTATTTTTTTATAATATTTTATGACATTTTCGACTATGTTATTTCGTATGCTCGAACATATTCAATGAATATTCGTTTTTTTTTTTATTGTTTTTTTGTATCTGCATTTTCGATTTTGGCTTCTCTGAGGATGTAGATGAATGATAGTATAGATTCACAGGCTTGTAATTTTTCCACTTCTAACTATGATGTAACTAATGGTGGTCGACAGCTATTTTTTATTTTTTTTGAGTTTGGCTTCAGTCCTTTATTCCTATGTTTACACAGGCAGGAATGTTTTCATGTTTTTCGAAATGTGCAGTATTTTTTACTGGTTTTCAATGTAAAAATCATCATAGGCAGTTGCCATATTTGCATGCAGGTTTGTGCCAATTTAAATTTTGCAGGTTACTACAATGCTTGATGCCAACAATTCACTGATATAATCTACAGAAGACTTCTGTCTTGGTCTTATCTTTTCATCTGCCTTGCAGATAGCCTGAATTTACTATTTAGATTTGTGCTGCATTAAAGGTTTCCATCCAAAATGCTATACATTTTATGACAATTATCTTTAATTCATTGTCAGTGCTTCTTATTTACACTGTAGAAATGTCATTGACAGAAATTAAAATAGAAATTCTCCATTGCAATAACAGGAATAACACTTTATTTCACTATTAAAAAATCTAAAGCATAACTATAGCTGGAAGAAAGGGTGTCAAAATGACTTATCATTAAATTATATTAGTATATCATGCTTCTTTTTTTCCCTGCTGTAACCACTTTATAAGAATTTAGGAAAAGGAATCCCTTAGCTGAACGTTAGTCATGTTTTACGGAGTCACATTTCTTTTAATGCTAAGAACTGAATCATGTGCAGTGATATTTTTAAACTTTCCTAAGTTAATGTTACTTATGAACCTTTTCTAAATAAGAAGATAATTGTGTCAAATCACTGTGTGATAATTAATAAACCGGGAAACGGGAAACAGGGTTTCTAGGGCACACTTTATTAAATAACGTGATATAATTTCCTATGCTGTAAATTGTAGACCAAAATTGTTCAGTGAAATTAAATGTCACAAGATGGTGGCCAAAGTTTATTCATAGTTGGAGCGTAATAGCTTTGATGAGCCCAGGGAGAGTGTAAGGCCGCAATGTACCATCTCATTGTTTACCCTTGAAATATGATGGTGGTTTATGGTGTTACTGCCCTTACTGATATAAAATCTGTGACATACATCTATTATTCAAGATAACAGACAGTTCAGCTTTACTATCTTTATTGCTTTTTGTCATGTATAGCTCTGTGGGCAAACCCTTGCATATGACACAATGGCCCTTGTGTTGATTCCTTCAGTGAGCACAGTGAGCACCTGCCCAAAGAGCTGAATATGTAAATCATGTGCTCACCGAAAACAAGGGTGGCAGCCTAGATGAAGATGATGAGAAGTGAGTGAAGAGACTGCCGGCCTCTTTGTATCTGTGTGAATGCACTAAAACCCAGTACTCTGTGTTCCAGTTGGGAGATATGGCAGGTCTGGGATTTGTGGTTCTGATTTAACACAGAAAAGTTACTCTGGTATCTTAGTGAACATGCTTCTTGGAGCAGGCCTCAGGACTTGTGCAGTTTTTGAGCAATACGTTTACGTGCTAATAATAATTCAGTTAGAGTCAGGCATTTCTCCAGTTGAGTTGCTTATAGTTCGAGTCTTGTTCTGTGGACCCTTATCTGATTAATAGCTAAAGATGCTGTTCACATCACTTCCCGTGTCTGCCTGCAGTGTTCGACCTCAAACCTCTTTTTGTTATGACACTACTGTGGTTTATCTTTGTGATAATGTAGCAGTCAAACGGTTCTTTGAGTCAATTTTTTTTACAGTGATATCAATCTTGCAGAGCACACGTTTCCTATATCTGAATCACTGACAGTTTGTTTAGTACATTAGAGAGCACTTACAAACGATGAGACAATGGAGGAGGCATAATGAACTGTCTTAGGCATGTTTCACCTGTGTGATCGAGCAGTTGGATGCCAGATGTGTACTCAGATAAATAAGTATTTAATTTTCATCTTTGAACAGATGATGGAGGTACACTGTGAGGACTACAAAGGCTGGTGACATTTGCTGCACGTCCCTGCGCTGTATATTCAAATATCCTATATTTTTTTAAATATTTATATTATAACGTATGACAACATAACATAACATATTACATAATGTGGCAGAGTATTACACTAGAGACTCGCGAAGACCTCCTGACAGGAACTAACCTTCGGTGTGGTGCCTCCAATAAACCGTGCGCACTGCTCATGGGTGGCGGGTGGCGGGTGGCAAGGCGAGGTCACAAGTTCCCGAGCACAGCTCCTCAGCAGATCACACACGGCTCCACAGGGAGGGCGGTTCCTAGATGCGTGCGGAGAGGGAGACGCTCTAGGACAAGGGGACGACGACGCCTGAAACCACACTCACACAGAGGTAAAGTTAGAGGAAGTTGGAGCGTCTGAGAACCCGACAGGTGGAATGACCAATCACTCAGCACAGTCCAACGGTATGCAGAGCCTCCGGAAGGAGCACCTGTACAAGGTGCTGGTTATCGGCGACCTGGGGGTCGGGAAGACTTCCATCATCAGGCGCTACGTCCACCAGACTTACTCCAACAACTACCGGGCAACCATCGGAGTGGACTTCGCCCTGAAGGTGTTGAACTGGGACTCTGAGACTGTCCGGCTTCAGTTGTGGGACATCGCAGGTGGGAATATGAATATGTTGAATGTCTTTAATTTGCCGCGTGTACGGGGTCTCATCTCCTGTTATCACTACAAGTGAAAGACAAAAAAACAAAATCAAATCAAAACTGGAAACTGGCATCATCCAATACATCTCACTGATGGGTAATACATGTACTTTACCTCATTTATAGTTTAAACTAAAGGTATTGCCATCTTTAAAATGTGCAGGAATTAAGGAACCTTCTCAAACCATAACTGAAAAAAGTCAAACATGTTGTTCGGCAAGGCTGTCTTAGTTCCTGAAAAGTAGATAATTTGGGGAGATAATGCTTATCTTCAAACTGACAGAGAGGCATGACTGTTGTAAAGTTATGAAACATTCACAACTTAAAGATGCACTGTCACTGTGGAGATTCGGTATGTGACACAAACAGTGTTCTCTCTCTCTCTCTCTCTCTCTCTCTCTCTCTCTCTCTCTCTCTTACACACACACACACACACACACACACACACACACACACACACACACACACACAATCACCAATTACTGCTTAGGGAAGACGAGCACACTATCAGTCAGTCATTCAAGGTATGGTGCTGCATCATGTGATTAGGCCCATGTGAGTGAGATTTTAAGGCCAGTCACAGGAGTGTCATTGTAGCATAAATAAAAAACAAAACATCATTACTCTCTCTCTCTCACACACACACACATGCAGGCAGGCACATGCTCTTAGCGTTAAATTTGGATCCAGTAAATGAAATTATAAGTTAAATCTGACTCTGTTAAATCTACCTGCTTGAAATCCATCTTAGGGAGGAGTAGGGATAAACTAATTAGAGACTGTGTTTGTTATAATTTATAAAGTGGTAAATGTTACATGTTGTACTTTAAAGTCATGTAAATAGTTCAGTTGGTTTACTGAATGACAGTGCGTCAAGTGATGTATGACGTGTGTGTCTGTCTGGGACTGCAGTCACACCAGCAGATGAGGATTCCTTGTGATTAATGAATTTCCTTCATGCATTCTCTTGCATGAAAAGGGGAAGTTCTCGTCCATGTCACGTCAGATTTTCCATTTCCTCTTACTCATCGGGCAGCTAGCAGCATTTTGTCCTTGTCAGAGTACTTGTGGCAAAGCCAAAAGTGGACTCTCGCACATTAATATTTATCAGCCGTGTAAACTTTTCTGCTGAGAGGGCACGGTATGGAAAACAAGCAGGATGCACACACCCACACGCTCAGTCTTGGACTCACAAGTGCTCTCGTCAGACAACAGAGCACACACACCGCCGGGGACTGTCATGTTGACAGCTGTTCTAACCTGCTCCTCAAGCACCTAATTTCCATTTCCTGCTCAATACACAAGCTTTGATGAACACACATACATGCACACACACATTTCACATGTTCATATCCTTTCATATACACTGTAATGAACTGTATTGTATGCACTGTCATACTTTAAGTCAAACTTTTTTTTTCATTCCAGGTCTTTCACAATACAGGTTTAATTTAAGTAGGCCTGTTATAAGCAGGAACAAGCACTTGCATTGACCGTCTGGTTAGGTGCAACGTGACAGTAAGACCACAGGAATGTGCTGTTTCATGGGAATACGGGCACTGCTAACTGCAGCCTTAATGCCAGCTGTATTAGTTGTTTTGCTGCAAAAATGTGGGAAAACAATGGGAATCTCTCATTAAACTGATGAATAGAAACAACACTGCTGCCATACTGATGAATGAAGCTTGTTGTGCGTGTGTGTTTGTTTGTTCATCACAGGTCAGGAGCGTTTTGGAAACATGACACGTGTGTACTACCGTGAAGCCATGGGAGCCATTATAGTGTTCGATGTGACAAGGCCCACAACCTTTGAGGCCGTCATCAAGTGGAAGGAGGACCTGGACTCCAAGCTGATGCTGACAAATGGGCAGAGCATTGCCACTGTGCTGCTGGCTAACAAGTGTGACCAGGGCAGGGAGTTGACCAACAGTGGCATCAAAATGGATCAGTTCTGCAAGGACCATGGCTTTGTCGGCTGGTTTGAGACCTCCGCTAAGGTGAGACCGCAGTATGAGCTGGGTATTTCTGTTTGCAAATCATTTGCAATGTGTAAATTTAAATGTATCTCTGACTGTGCTGGCAATAACTTCTTGGTGAGAATTAGATGCAAGCAATGATACCACTCTCATATCTGTCAAGTAAACACGAAGCTGCAGCCAAGAAATGCTTAGCATAAAGACTGGAAACAGAGAGAAACAGCTAGTCTGGCTCTGTCTGGAGGTAACATATGCTGCCTGCCAGCACCTCTAAAGCTCACTAATTAACCTGCCATATTTTTATTGTTAAATTAGTACAAAAACCAAAGTGTAAAAATGAAAACTTGTGGTTTTATATTCTGTTATGTGTGGTACTATTTTTTAGCCAAATGCAATGATTTACATATATAGTTATATCCTGCAGTAAAACATGTTAATTAGTGATCTGCAGAGGTCGTGGTAGGCGGGGTGCGTTGTCTTCAGACAGAAATAGTCCTGCTGTTTCTCTTTCTATTAAAGTTGGCTGTGGCTTCATATTAAACAGACAGACATGAGGGTGATATCGATCTTCTCATATAACTCTCAGCAAGAATGTGAATAAGTGTATTTTCCAAAATGCTGAAGTGTTGCTTTAATCATCAACATGACAATGAATTGGCCTGATTGTCGGTACTTTGTGGTGAGTGGCTGACACGCTTAGTAGAGGTCTTCTCCCACTCAGGTCACTTGAGTCAGTGGAAAACATCCCCACAGAGCCGACTGGAATTTCATATCCTCATGGAAAGTGGTTCAGCAAATTTCTAGGTGTTTTGTGCATCACACACTTAGATCTTGACTAGAATTTAAAATATGGTTATGCAGCTTTGAGCAGTTATTTTACTGTATCTGTACTATGTTTGTTTGATGGACCAAAATATAGTTTTATTTTTGTAATGCAGAACAGTTTGAATTAACCTCCTGCTGTGTGCTAATTCAAACACCCTGCGGTATTTACACATAGCTATAAATTCTACAGATGTCTTCATTCACACGTCCTCTGTTGACACTAATGTGTTGGCGGAGCGTAGGTGCACTGCCATTCTTGTGGCATCAAGACTCAGCATTCTGAAAGGTCAAAGGTCAGGAGGTGCAGGTCCAGCCAAGAGTGTCAAAACTAAGATATGCAAACAGAGATACACGTCTTTCTTTGGCAGCAGTAAGAGAAAAATGTTTACAGTTTTCATATGAAGCAATTTAACACATTAAGTTTGACATGTTGTTCATATGAAGGTGACGCCATGCTGGTTAGCCACATTCTCAACATACTTTAAGCCAACTATTGTTATCCCATTCAAATGAGTTTTCCAACGTTCTGCACTTCATATCTTAAAATATTTTTGGTCAGAGATATATAACGTATATTCATGGTTTGTCACTGTCCTAGTGCTTTAATACAAATATTCCTTACGTCAGACAGGATGTAAAACTAAAAACAAAAACAAAAAAAGGATGAGCAAGAACAAATTATAGAGCCATGCCTTACTGAGGTTGCTCTCTCTCCTTTAGGACAATCTCAACATCAGTGAAGCTGCAAACTTCCTGGTCAAGCACATCATGGCCACGGAGAATGACATCCTGAAAACCGTGGTACCGGACACCATCTCACCGCAGCTCGACTCCAACAAGCAGATGAGCTGCTCTGGCTGCTTCACATAATGAAAGGAGAGAGTGATGGTGGGACAGAACAGAGTGGAGTCACAGTGGGACAAAGAGGGACAGGCACACCACAAGGCCTTCCTAGTAAATCCAAGCATCCACGGTACAGTGTGGCTTCTTTGTTCCAAACCGGAGCTGAACATTTTAGTTTGTTGCATAGTTTCTGCAGCAAAGCAGAGTTTGCAGACTGAACTTACTTGGACTCAGAAGCTGCACATTTATTTAAGAATGTTTTGGTAAATTGTCATACTGTGAGTGTAAAGTTTTTGGCAGACAAACAAGTATAACTAAGCATAACGCCCACGTCAGTGCTCTTGGGCATGATGTATTAGATTATTTAAAGTATCAAACAATCAACCCTGATTTTGGGGCCGTTCCTTTTTAGGTGGTTCAGACTATGTTCTTATTTCTAACACTTCACTCCCTGACAAAACTGAACAAAAGGAGTAGATACTCCCAGCATGGCTGATGCAACACACCTAAAGATCAGCAGTAATGACAGGACGGAAGCAGGAGTCTTGCTCAACCTATATCTGTTCTTCACAGTTTCGAGAAAGTATGACTATGTTGGTGCTCTCCCTCTTTTTAACCTCCACATAAAACCGGTGAAAAAAAATGTTATTCTGTGAGAGCCAACTTTCAGTAGATCCTATATTGTGAAATTATGTGAATTTTGCACGTAGTTTTTTAAAAAAAAAATGATATTAAGTTATTTACTGTGTGCTTATACATGTGTAATGCTGGTTTTTGTATTATCTTGTGTTACTTTAAATCCTTGTTACAACTGACCACTGTGTAAGCCTTATTTACTCAGCCAGTTTAAGTAACAATACATTTGTATTTATAGCAACAGCTTGGTTGGGGGGCAATCAGCTACAAAGAAAGGGAGAGTTTAACACTTAGACACACAAACATCCTGGAGCTTGTGTAGTGTAACTAGTCCTTTATGGCCAGTGGGCAGTTCAGGTTTAAGTAATCAAAAGCTTGTCCAACATGTTTGCTTGTTAATGGAAGAGACTGGTTGTTCTTCTAAAGTTCTTTGGCTCTTTCTAAAGTTTCTTTGGCTGTCTGACTAAAGCGATTTCTGCATTTTTCAGAACTGTTTGTGCGAGTTTGGTATTTTTCTTCATTAGAGGAAAAATTGTGTTTATTATCTGGTTCTAAACTGGACACTCTCTTGAGTTCACTTGCCAAAGTCTAACCCTCAGTATCCATGGTAACTAGATCAAGTCTCTTTTTTTCGTGGGTATCCTCAAACATCTGTGTGAAGCTATTTCTCGCTGTGTTCACAACCATACAGACACAAATGTATGCACACACGGATCTTTCCACTCTCCGTTTCCTTGTTCCTTTTTTACCTCCTCTTTTCTCCTCTGCTCACCCACTCGATCCTCCGTTATTGTTTCTTCTCCTGAAAAACCCTCTGTGTCCTCTCTCGCAATACAGTTGCTTCCTGTGTCATCCTCAGCCTCTCTTTTCACATTATAACCTGCACAAAGCAAAGGCCTGTTTTTTCATACTATAACTTAAGACAGAGATAATTTGTGGCCTTAAATAACTCCTAGATTAGGGGTTTAAAATGTGCCATAAATTGATTAAATTAAAGCGCATTATGTGGTGTGTTTCCATTTACATAAATGTTCAGTAAGTATATAATGACACACGGTACATTGTGTTACTGTTCGTCAGCAGCGTTTTGCACAGTGTTTATAAGCCTGATCACAACAGTGTCATGTGATAAGGTGTGAATTCCTGTTGGTAATTTACAGCATCCACATTAGGGCGTAATTGATTTAAACAATGCCTTCTCCACAGGATTACAGTTTCACAGTGTTAGTTTGGCTCGTCATCAGGGTGTGTGTGTGTGTGTGTGTGTGTGTGTGTGTGTGTGTGTGTCATGAGCATGCTGTCACACTACAGATTTTTGAGCTGATTTGGCCTGAAAAAGAACTGCATGCTCACACACACACATTCACACACATTCACACGTTTCGCTAAAAGAGACAGTGGATGAACTTCCAAGTTTTATTAGTTCAGACAGAAATGTGTGTTTGTGTGTGTCTTTGGGCTGATCCAGGACTCTCAGGTTCTCATTAGGAAGCCACATGACTGTGTGGATTATTCTCTGCCTGAGGTATTAGATTTGGTCGTCTGCTCTTGGCTCACATTGAAGACATCTAACACCAACAACTCAGTAAATGATCCAAAAATATAACCACTTTGGAAGGATTTTGTCATCTGAAATTCATCAAGCAATGTCATTTTTTAAAAATTACGTTTCAAAATGTAATTAAAAATGGAACAACTGAATAAACTTACTTTGTGGAACAAAATTCTCCAAGTTTTGATCTGTTAACTCTTCCTGTGACAACACCTGGCACAGATCTGTCTATTCATTACTGGGATTATGAGTCTAACATATTGTGTTCTCTGTAGTTCTCAGGCTCTGCCAGAGAACCACCTACAGAAAACACCCACATATTCTTTCAGAGAGAGAGAGAGAGAGAGAGAGAGAGAGAGAGAGAGAGAGAGAGGGAGAGGGAGACAAGGAGAAGCAGGTAGAAGAAAATGAGCTGGGAGAGAAGTGAGAGTGATACTTGAATCTCACGGCAACAAAAGGCTGCAGACAGCTCACTGAGAGTGCGTGCAGGTAAACAGAAGCAGACACATTAAAAAGGTCATGCTGAACTGCCTCGGAAATATTTTCCAGGCAGAATTCTCACAGATTATAACTGATAACTCTCTATTAGATCAGAACACAGTCAGCCAGCTTAATCACATGGAGACCAACACAGTCTTTTGGCAAGTTACATAATTTAGCTACAAGAACACGAAAGAAGACGCTTTATCTGACTTGATCAAATGTCTTTCTTCCTGTTCTCACCGTCAGTAATTGCTCATATGGTGCCATCTGTTGTCAAATTAGTCACACTGCAGGCATTTTATTCTCTAACATGTAACTTAAAAATTCATAGATATAAGTATTCTGATTTATTAGAAACAGCTCTGTAAATTTACAAGCCTCTCCTTCGATTTGAATTATACTGACTGAAACTTGATAGCCTAATAAGGTGACATATTTCTAGAACTTACTCATTCCCAGGAAGTCTCAGTTCCACAGATAAATCACAAAGATAATCACTAGTGCAAGCATTTGAGAATGACTGGATTTGAAACCTAATCACACCGTGTGAACACCGAGACATGCTTTCCCAAGAAAATTACCTCATCTATCGGGGCGACTTTCGCATATTTTAGCCCTTGCTCCTCAGCGACTCTCAGTTCCCACTCGTTAGTGTCAAAATCTATTAGGTCATGTTAACCTACTTGACCTTTACCCCACCCCGCCTGCCCCCCAGATCTTCCTTTAACTCTCTCTTTGTGATAAGGCCACAGATAGCCAGTGAGAATGACCAACATTACTGTGATTTACAGATCCTGGTATAGTTTTGTAATCATCTGGGGAGTATTACACTATGTTTGCTCATATAAAAGAAATCGGAGAGATGAAATAACAGTCTCTGCTAATTAGAATAGCCCCCAGAGAAGAGGAGGAGTGAAGAAAGAGTGAAAAGAAAGAGAAACTCAGAAAATAATTTGAAAGTAACAGAGGTGACACTGGGTGGGAGAGAGGGACTGAGAATCAGGAGCGAGAAACATGAAAGACAAAGTGCAGTGTAAATCATTAATGTATCTGTCCAGGTTGAAAGATGAGTCCTCTGAAGACCACGTAAGCTTGGCTATTCATCACTCACACTGAGCACTGACAGATTTTACATCTCATTAACCTTCCTGGGGATTTTTTCAGTAACACTGCGTCACACTAACAATCAAGCGGAGGATAATAAAAATAAACATCTTTTACTGGTTGAAGCAGTTTTTTTTTCTCTCTGTTTTAATGTTGATTGGTTTGGTTTCACGTTTTCTTAAAAAAAAATGCAAGGAATCCATTTGGACATAGTCATAGAAAGATGCAGTCATTTTTGTGCATTAAAAATAAAGGAACTGTAGAAGAGCAATTTGTGCAGCATATACGGTAGTACATATCTATACAGCTCTCGGTCTATCTACATGCACCGCCACTAGAGGGCAATAAGCACCAGTATTATCATGCATCACTTTGACTGCATCCGCAGTCTGCAGCTGAATTGGTGTGAGTAAAAAACATTCTTTTGTCATTAACCATCACTAAACACCTTTAAAGCTCATTATCCTGAAATATGGCTACTCAGCATTTTCTCATAAAATCAATGTAGACCTGATTTGTGTATTTACAGCATTGATTGTTTCAGATTTTACTCATATCACTTTGAGACTGCACTGTGATGATTATTATGCAGATAATAAATCTATAAATATATGCACAAAAAAATACAGTGAAACTTGATCTTGAGGAATCAGGGAGAGAAGCGGCAAAGCTGCTTTTCTGTGAAAAGTCCTGAGTGTCCAAGACTGACTATAAGCAGGGAAGACGTCAACAGAAAAGCAACACAAAATAGAGTACAGAATGGGATGCACGTGTTGCTACAAGTAATTTAGATAAGGGTGTTAAAATAATCAGATTGTGGGTAACACACAATACTTCCATCTAATAAAAAGAGAGAAGAGTCCAAGTCCAGTGGCTGGCACAATACAGGACAGACACACAATGCGGGACTTCGATGATTTTCATTACATCCTAGATGAGGCAGCTTTTCTCGTCAAAGTATACTGTGTTCAAGTATAAAACCTTTGCTGAGGTTCAGTTTCTCTAGCGCTTTAAACATTATTAGTCAAATTTGTGAGGTCTGTTTTTGTAAGTCAAAGCAAAGCTTGAGAGATGTGTGCAGCCTAGAAGAGCTGTGTCACTGTGGTCAGCCGAGGAGAGGTGACCACAATGACGGCCTGAAATATGAGAGCCAGATGTACGACCAGAAGGTAAACACGGCACACTATGTCAAGTCTTTTTGTTGAGTTGTATGGTTTTGGTGCAAAATGCAGTGGTGTGTTGCACTCTACATGGAGAGAGGGCAGAACCAACTTTGTGTGCAATGTACGCTGAATGTTGTATCAAACTGTATAAAAATGCTATTTAAGGATGATTTATTTTTTCATCCTGAGGTAATCAAGCACTGAAGCATATTACAAACACAGAGACCATTGTTCCCGCTGATTTATGATTAAGGCTGTGATTGTCTCAGTTTAACAGTTAACGTTGTTAACATGCACCCTAGCTGCGTTGATTTGTGAGCAGGTACCTCTCACCTTCAACCAGAAAACAAACTGTAATAAGCCATTTGCAGTGCTGGAAATATTTACTACAGAGGGCCACCAAAGACTTGTAATTGGTGGAACAATAAATGGAATGGTTTTTGACTGTGTGACCGGGAGTTTATTAAAACCCATGTGGCCTTGTCATTATAAATGCACTGTCACATTACGATAAGATCACAAGTACTTGATTGCTTTGTTTTGCAGCCTGTACTCAGTCCACAGTCCATGGAAATATCCTTCGATACTGTGTGATACAGGTTGGGAACCTTTGGTTTAATAACCACATTGACATCATAACCACGGGCGCTGTGATCCTATGACTTTAATCAAAACTTTCAGCATGTGTGCTGGATGTGTACCTAGAGTGAATGACGACCATCTCCTGTGACTGTGTCCCTGCTGGAGGTGGACAAAGGCTCTTCAGACGCCATAGAACAGGCTGAGAGTGAAGTCAGGGGCTGTACTGGAAACCCAGGCTGTGAAAGGAGATTGTCTATGTGAGGAAAGAGAGAGGACAGAGGGCAGTCTGGGGACGTGTACTTGGCTAACACCTGGAGCTGCTCTGGCTGCAGGTTGGCTTCGTTGCAGACCCTTTGGCACAAGGCAGAGACACTGTGACATGTTTTCACCTTCAGCTGATTCAGCTGGCTCTTCTCCATGATAAGCTTCTCCCTCTCTGTCTTCTGTGACATACACATACAGTACACAAAATCTTATTAACACGTCTGTAAACAAGAAGAGGCTTGATAAAAATGTACCGATTTTAAAAAAATATATACAGATGTGTGGTTCTTACCAGCTTGTTGATTTCACACTGCAGATTGTATATGCAGTCCAGCTTCCTCTTGCGGCAGCGCTGAGCTGCGAGGCGGTTTTTGCTGCGCCGTCTCATGTCATGGACAAACTCCAGCTGTTCAGGCGTAAAGACCTGTTGCTTCAGCAGCTGCTGGAAGTCATTTCGGCTCAGGTCCACGATCCAGTCTACAGAGAATGGCAACTGCACCTGAGGGCGCCAGAAAAAGTTACAACAGAGTCTCTGCCTGTGAGAGTATCTACATCAATGAACAAGAACCTTTAAAGACACAGGCAAAATCAATACTTTTTATGTATATTTTTAAAAGATGTCACACTGAAGATGATAAGCTAGTACTACTAGCTTAGTAGTACAACTACTATAAATAAATGAAAATGTATGTTTTGCTGAATTACATGAGACTGAAGGCATTTGAGGGACCTGCAAGTACAAGACACATACACCTGATTTAGAGCAGCAGGCATGTGGAAAAAAGTTGTATTTCCTTGTCTAAAGAACATAAGAAATACTCAAAAAATCAAATGATCAATGAATGTATTTCTTAAATATTCAGAAATGTAAACTAATGTTAAAATTAATAGAATGGATTATTTAAGGACCAAACGTCTGTGTGGAGCTTGGTGTACGTGGACAAAAAGAAATAAAGCAAAGCAAAAGTCAAAACGCATGCAGAATTCAGATAGTTATATATTTACCGAGCTGTTAATTATTAACTCTAAAAACGAGTTAAGTTTTAAAAGCAGAGGTACTGGGTTATTGCTGCTGCTAATGTGTGACAGGAAATGTACACTCACCAGTTTATTGGAGCAGTGTAAATCATGTTTTGTTTTATCTAGTGTAAATAAAAGCTCTGTGTTTTTCTGAAATGACCTTAACTTTGTCTCCGCACTCGCTGCACTGTTCATACTCTCAGGCAAATCCAAACAGGTGTCAAATTCAGCTGAGTTGGACTCTGAACATTTAGCAAGACACATGGTCATGGTCAGAACACACATTCACACACATTCACACATTCACACACATCACCTATACTTGGTGAATAATTAACTTGGCACTATAGCGGTTATGCTCACTGTGAGATAAATGCAAACTCTCATTTGCATCTCATATTAATGTAGCTAAAACTCTTATCTAAAACAAACAGTGAAGTAATCTACAAGTAGAGTAAACTTGCTGATGCTTAGTGACGCAGGTTGATTTCAGCACATCATGGACTTCGCAATTAGGCAACAGGAGGACACATATAACTTCTTGAGTCATAGTTTAACTGCTCACCTGTCTGGCCCTCTCTCTTGTGTAGGACTCACTGTCTCCTTCTGTTTCTGTCTCTGAGTCTCCATCCTCCCCTGAGGTTAGGGATGATACTCCTGAGTGAGACGCCCCCTCGCTCTCAGACTGCCCTGCTCCCTTCCACAAACATTTGCTTTGGTCCAGGTCCTGGAAAAAGGGGCAGCCTGTGTTGCTGGAGCTGAGGTTGACTTGAAGCTTCAGCCACTCTAAAGACGTGGTCTGCATCTGTCCACTTCCTGTGTCAGAGGAACTTCCTGCATCAGGGTTCTGGAAGTTCAGCTGAGACAAGCCTACATCAGACCCCGGTGCCTTGGCCAAGCGCTCAGCCACTTCCCTTTCCATGGTCCTCTCCTCTTTTGTATTGTTCACCGGCAGAGTTGCCCTTTCCATGCTGCCTGTTTCTTCTCCTTTTACTCTTTCTTCCCATGCATTGCCTGCCCTTTTCCCCTCAGCTTCTACCACTTCCTCTGCCTTTGGATAACAGGATACTGGCCCTACTACACTAGAGTCCCTTGGTTTCTTGTCCTCTTTAAAGTCCATGACAAACCTGTCCTGCCCCAGTGACCTAGTGACTGCAGAACCCTCTGTTAAGGCCCTCAGAGGGCACTGGTACAATATTAACCCTTGTGACCTCTGACCCAGTACTGCTCTTTGCCCCAAGGAGACTGCTTTGACACTGGATCTGTCTGAAGAGCTGGTGCTGGTGTTGAGCTCCATCTCTTCCTCCATCTTCATATCAGTAATATCAGTCTCTCTTTGATTCTCATCCCATTTTCCATCTTTTTTGTCTGTGTCTTTCTTAACCATATGGACGTCCCCTCTGCTCTCACCATCTTCTGTTTTCTTGTCATATCTTTCAGTTTTCCATGGCTCATTAGCCCTGCCTTCGTTCTGCCTGGTGGAATGTGTTTGTCCAATTTCATTCTTACTGTTTGCGCTGCTGGAGCAGGGCGAGCAGGATAGGTCACAGTCATCCCTGATTACTGTTAAACTTTTCTCTATGACACAAGTTTCCTTCCCACAAGCAAGCTGGAACTTGCGGTACTTTGGACACTGCATAAAATTATCATTTGCCCCTTCAGCTACAGGTGTAAGAGTGCCTGTACTATTCTGACTTCCCATTTTGCTGTTCACTGATTTTTTGCAGAGCAAAGCCACTTCCGGCTGAGATGGTGAGTCAGCAACTGGTTTTACTTCTTTCTTGTCCAACAAAACATTGCCAGAGTCTATGCAGTCTTTCTTTGGTATCTGCTTCTTGCATTTCTTCTTACAACAGGTGTTTCTAGGAAAAGGGACAGAGCCCTTGCTGCTGGAGAAGAACTTGGGGAGGAGGAAATCAAAGCATGCCTCGTCCAGGTCTCTGAACCCAAGAGTCGAAGCTGAGTTACGTATTTCTAAGACATCTTCTTTCCCAAAGAGTAGTTTGGATGTGTAGGCAAACTTCAGCAAAGGTTTAAAACCAGCAACTGTCACCTGTGAGAGAGAACAAATTACGTAAATGAGCACTTTCTATCTTTGATTTACTTGATTCACTGTCAGGAACAGAAACAGGTCATTTTATATTTTCAGTCAGATGATCATTCTTACAGCACCGTGGGCCCAGATAAGAAGATGTTTGGGGAAATAAAACTCAGGACTGTAGGACTGGACTGGCTCATCAACAAATACATGTGACCAAAAATCTAGTTTCAGTGGCTTTTGCAGTTTCTTCTATTTAAAGAATCTTGTTAGTGCATTCTCAAGATAATCTTGTTAAAGTGTTTTGTAAAAGAAGCACAGGATTTGTGGAATACTTTTATTTTTTAAAGGATTTGTAATCAAAATAGCCTTATTATCATGGCCACACCAACGGGGAAATTCAAAATGCTGATATGGTTCCTCTTGACGACCAAACTGGTGGGTACATCTTGGCCTTATTAATTAATTTATTCAACATTTTGGGTTATTCACTCACTTCAAAAGGCAAACTGCAGTCACTAATTGTGTGTTTTCTAGGTGACAAATCATGACTAGATTTTAGACCAAAAATGGCAAAGTTAAACAAAATAAGCTTCCTACAGTCAGCCTGTGTAACACTGTTTAAATATAGTCTCTTTTCTCACTTCACTTTCACACAGATTTGTTGTTGAGCGGTGACACGGCTTGTGTATCTGTATGGCATCATGAGGTGACACCTCACCTCTTGTGGCAGGGTGATGACCGCTCCATGTTGTGTGAGGGAGGAGATCCTGTGTGTGAAGTATTCACTACAGGCAGCGAGCACCGAGCGGTGGGCTCTGAAACTCTGACCCTCCACCACTACTGTAACATCACACAGCATGTCCCGGCGACGCTGGTCATCCAGGCAGCGTAACACATGGGAGGAATGCACTGTAGACTCAAATGTAAACATAGACGACCGGGGAGCAGACATGGCCATCAGGGACATCTGTGTGTACATACAAAACACAAACACATACACAGACACTCTTCTAGTTAACCACAGCCCCAGTGTCAGGATACATACTTTAAAAGTTAACAACAAAAATCTAAATAACAACAAAAACATGCCTACCTTACACAGCTTACTTTATATATCCAAGTTTCTTAGAGCAGTAAAGAAAGTCCCAGCTGCTGAGCACACATGGTTATTTCTAAATGGAATGCTGTCCAACCAGGCTACAGTTCCCAGAAAGCCTTATCTCAACTCGGTTACAAACTAAAAACTGAGCTTGACTCAGTCATATGGCCTGTGTGTGAGTACAGGAGAGGGAGGGAGACATAGGAGAGTATGTGTGTGTGTATGTGTGTGTGTGTGTGTGTGTGCGTGTGTGTGTGTGTGTTGCAACAGCTCTGGGTGTAACAGAGCAAGCGCTGACTCATGCACTCCTGCTGATAAAGGATGAGCAAGCAGTTTTCCCGTCCATACCAATCCCACCCTTGGATCTGTCTGGTAAACTAACAGGCTTTTCCCAGAAAATCCCTTTATAGATTTACCCCGAACACAATTCAGAGATTAAGGTGAAGGTTGGGAATATAAGCCCAGTGTTTACACAGGATCTTGTCTATTGTCTGTGACATTATATTTAGATTAGTGTGAACTTACTCAACTAACTGCAGACACAGTGCACCGAGAAAACAAGTTGTGTAAAAAAAAAAGTGTAAAATGAAAAAACAAGTGAAACTGACCTGTTAAAAGAAGAGGGAGGCTATTATGTTAATCTACAGGTTAATGTTTCTCAGCAGGTCCTTGTCATCTCATCTTGTTGTTTTTCCAGGTAGCAGCAAGATCTTTCTGTGAGCTCAGTTCAAGTCTTTGTTGTGTGTGTGTGTCAGTGTCTGTGTCAGGAGAGAGAGAGAGAGAGAGAGAGAGAGAGAGAGAGAGAGAGAGCATGCCCAACTAGCATAGATACAATAACTAACTAATCTAACTGAATATTTGTTGTCTATGGGTTTTAATTTTTTTTGTGGCCTCTGAGGTGTCAGGTATTAACTATCTGTGATAGGATGGCAGAGGTACAGATACAGAAGCACATTCGTACTGTCAGAATCATTGTGTAAATAAAAAAAAAAAAAAAAAAACTTGACAAGTGAGTTTGGCGTAAAGGAAAGGTGCACATTAAAAGCTGGGCTACCAGGCAGTAAAATACAGCAGAGTGGAATAATCATCTTTGCAAAGCACTGTTGCCAGTGTCACATGTTTTGAAGGAGGAAGAGGGAAGCCAGACTCAAGCTGGCCAATCAGGTGACTGTTTCATAATTCCAGAATGAGCTAATCTCCTCATGAAAAAAAAAAAAAAAACAACACACACACACACGAAAAAACAAAAAGCAATCTAGTTCCTTTTTCCTTGTAAGCAACGCAATATGATCATAAAGCACACAACAGAACCAGCCTGGAGAAATGAAACTGCAGTAAGGAACTGATGCTGGTGTTAAAATAAAATGCATTTTATTATTAGACGAGGACGATAAGCAACAGTTGTTGCGTACTTCCCTTCTACAGGTGAGTGAGACAAGCTACATCAAAAAATGTACAACTCTTACAGTGTTGTGTCGCAGCAGATACTTATTGTGAAATGGGTCATCACCCGTGTTCTTTTGCTTTCTTTTCCCCAGTCCCTAACGCCGTGCAACACTCATTTCCTTTCTACCATAACAGAAACTTGACAGGCAAGTACTGGGGTGGGAGAGAGGGAGAGGGAGGGGAAACACTCTTCAAAATAAAACATTTGGACCACATCAAACCACCTTTGGCTTCCTCCACAGACCTCAGGTAAAAGATCTGAGTCTCCACAGGACCTGAGACAGATATCAGAATACCTGGTCACATTCACAGCAGCTGACATTGTATGAATGTATACTGTGAGGTACTGCAATAGCGACCAGCAATGTTCTGAAACATCACATAATAAACAAAACAGTACTCAGATAAATGGCCCTTGTGTCATTGCTTGGTAGAAACACTATAACAGCTTCACACTGATGATGACAGTACATCTGTGGTTCAAACAGATGACTCAGACATGAATAAACATGGCACCTTTCTGTGTAATTAGCTGATTCACAGACTGTAGTTGTGTAGAATGAGCCCTAGCTGAGCCTTTGTTTCCTGGCCTGGTGTCAACTGAGTGTCTGAAGGTCTCAGGTTCTATGGAGATCAGAGGTCATGAGGAGTCCTGCCTCATTTGACTGTTCAGGCAGAGCCTCTCCAGCTGCTGAGCGCGCTCGTTGTGGACAGTCACCAAATTGCGATTCTCTTCTGTGAGACGCCGAAACTCCTCCTCAAGACGGGCAATCTCCATGGCAACCTTCTCGTCCTCCACCAGCTCAGCCAGCAACTTACGCCTACATGGACAAGTGAGAGTGAAGACACACATTTACATTTACATTAATAAAAAAATAAATAAATAAATAATAATAATAATCATCAAAAGGAGTCCAGCGTTTTTACACAATCTATAATTAACTGCCTGTCTCCAGACCCTGGAGACTATACCAGAATACACTTGGCTGGAGGCAGGGAAACACCCATAACAAGTTCCCAGTTCAGAGAAAGGCAGATTTACAGACGATCATGCACATTCATACCTATGAGGAAATTGACTCTCCAGCTGTCTTGTTTCTACCATGTGGGAGGAAACCACAAAGACCTGAATAACCATGGAAACAATGCAAACTTACAGGAAGGGCTGAGCTGAAAAAAAAAAAAAAACTGATCCTGCTTGGTGTTGGGGAACAAAGGTAACCACTCTGCAATAAGTTAATAAGATATTTGGTGGCCATGGTGAAATGCAGTTTGATGCTCATGATGCTCAGCGCAAATTGTTTCCTCTGTATGAGGAAAGACGGTCTGTTGATATAAGAAATTATGACCTTTAATAAATAAAAACATATATATATGTACATTTATCAAACTAATTTGGGTTATAATAGAAACTGAATTAACTTTTAGTGAAAAATCCAAATTACGTTACAATTAATATGTTACCCAAAATGTTTTTCCAGTTGTTACTGAAATTTACAGCATGATACTGAAGTGTACTCTGAAATGAAAGTACAGAACAAATAATAATAGTTTTTTTTTTTTTCTAAATTTTCGACTCATCAGGCCACTGAACACACTTGTGGCGTTCCTTCTACAGTCAAAATGAAACACTGTTCGTAAAGTTTGTTGAAACACTGTCACTGTAGTTTCCACAAATAAGCTGCACTTGCAGGCTGTTTTGCTTTCACCTTCTGTCCAGTTCTTTGTAAACCAGCCCCATGAGGTTTAAGTCTGGAGACTGTGCTGGTCTTCCATCATCTGATGCCACAGACTAGTTATTTTCTTTGTATGTTTTGGGTCATTATCTGGCTGTATAATGAACCCCTGCCTAACCAGTCTGTCTTGAATTTTTTTTCGAAGCAAGCTGAAACATGTATGTGTATAGTATATACTGTAATAAGGGTGTGAGTGCATGTGTATGTGTGCTTGTTTGTGTAACAAAAGCAGAAAAAGGGGAAGAGCTCTTTTTTAGTCCAAAAAAAAAAAAAAAAAAAAAAATCCATCCAGAGAGCACAAACTGTACAGAACACATTTTTTTCAATGAAAAGGGTTTATACTATCACATTAGTTCATTCATAGTTGTGTACCAAAATTTGTTTAGATTTAAAGAATAAAGAAAATTTAAAGAAAAAAACTTTTACGCGCTAAGAAGATATCAACAATATAAAACAAACTCAAATGGTTCACCCCGTGTACCAAAATAAAGTCAAAACTTCTAATATGTTTTAAAGAAAAGTTATGTTTTCACAACTCTTTCACAATGGGGCTATTTCTTGCATAATCCCTTTGTATCGTGATGGTACCAGTAACAGGCTTAACTCATTTTTTCCAACGAAAATAAACATTTTTGTTTATGTTATAGCTGCATTACTGATGGACTGACTGATCTTGTAAAAAACTGTATAGTTCTATGAGTTAGTTTGCCACTGAGTTTGCTATGGAGATGTGCACTGCAATATGTGTTTATGTGATACTGACCACAAGCAGTCTGAGTGAATTTTGGAAAATCCCTTCTCAGTGTGTTAAAATGTTGTTCCTTTTATCAACCTTGCAACACATTACTATATGTCTGAAATTTTTTATCTGTGTGCAATCTTCCCCATACGGGATAGGAAGTGACAAAACTTTCAGTGTGTTGTGTGTTGCTGTTAATGGTGGGTGAAAAATAACACAAAATATGAAGATATTCCCCCTTCCATGGAAATGTGTACAATCAATGTTCTGATTAATGATAAGTATCTGTATCAGTGATATCTAATATTGTGAGTTTATTGTGTGGTCAGTATTGGAGGAGAAGCACAGTTTGTGGTATTGCCTCTACATGTACTAGTGCCTCGCTATGTCTCAATTCTCTATAAGTGTGTGTCTTACTTACTGTGTGTGTGTGTGTGTCTCTCAGTGGATCTTCGAACGAACGTCACCATAAAGAGAGAACCAAGAGTTTCTACCAGCCTGACTCATCATGTTCTTATCTGAACTCAAGGCTGTGCTCATCCCATCAGAGTCTGCCTGCTGTTCTCTATTTAGGAACTGCGAAGTGGTGTAGGTTGTGTGTGTGCGTGTCTGTTTGTGTGTGGAGGTGTAGTGGTGGGGTAACAGCAAAGGGCCTTGAAAATCCCTCTGCTAAGACTACCCACAGCTGCTGAGGACACAGGGGACATGTATGTGTGTGTGTGTGTGTGTGTGTGTGTGTGTGTGTGTGTGTGTGTGTGTGTGTATGTGTGTGTGTGTGTATGTGTTATACACCCCTGCTCATATGAAAGAATGTAAACTTATGTGCATTACAGCTTACAGCAGGTCTCACTCAATTACACCTGACAAGGGTTCCAGTTGTTTTTAGTAGTATTTTTGCCAAATATGATCCAGAGCCAACCATATAAACCCAGCGCACAGTGTAACCTACACAAACACTCATCCCTGTACACACCACACACGCTTGATCTTGTCTCTAATAAATACTTCTAAAAGGAAAGTCATACATTACCAGCTGTTCAGATATCATCTTGAGGGAACTGCTCTCAGTAGGTCATGTGCTAAATGCTGTAAACGGGCTATAAACATGTGCCATCTGGTGGACGTTTGATTCAAAATGCTTTGCAGTCCAACAAGTGTTTGCATTCTTGGAAAAGGAGACAATTTAATCCCTAAACCTTGTAATTTCCAAACATACACTTATATTACTATAAATTATTATTATCATAACAAATTCTCATTGGGTTTCCTTTTATTTAATAGTGTATCAGTAAGCCTCTAAAAAAAATAATTTAATGACAGTGTCAAATTTTCCTAATAACTTACTGTACATACCATCTCTATATAGTACATTAGCCTGTGCATGTTTTCTGCTATTCTAAGCAGAGACCCTAACATGATTTGAACATTCAACCCCCCTGATCTGGAGTCAGACTCATTACCATCGCACCACAAAGTGTTTTGTTTGTAATTCAACAAAAGGATATATACATACATATATATTGTTTATACTATATATATATAGTATAAACAATGTCATCATTTCACAGGGCCTTACTTGCGATCCTCAAGCACAGCAATCTCATGTTTGACCTGGTGGAACTCTCTCGCCATCCTGCAGTGCTCCTTGTACACCTGAACGCTCTCTCTCAGAGACACACATGGGGGCACAGGCTGCAAGAGTTACGAAGAAAAGAGTTAAGGAGGAAAAGAAAACTTTATTGGAGCAGCACTCTTAAAAAAACTCTTGAAAGCAGGTTTTTTACTTATATTTTCTAAAACCTTTACAAATGTTTCAAAGAACATTTAAGTGTCCTTTTGTGTAAACTCCAGAGCTGCAACTAGTGACTACTGTCATTATCAATTAATCCCAACCTGGGTTGTTAATCTGCTGATTATTTTCTCCAATAAACGATCAAGCGCTCAGTCTTTAAAATGTCAGAACAAAAATTGTCGATCTGATAAAATTTTCATTAAATACTCCTCTAAACATCTGGATGAAAGAATTACTACATCCACTTAATGAGCTCATTTAAACTCAAATCCAAAACTGCGCCTGTTTTTAAACATCAAAACAAAGACGGCAGCCTGCCGACTTCGTGGATAGGAAGCAGAGTTGCAAGTTGGGAAACTTTTCATCGTGATATTCATGGAATATTTTTTCATCCAGATGGTTAGGAATGTCTTTGGGAATTGTGAATATACCATCAGAACAGCGGTAAGTGTTTTTAAATAGCCATCTTTTTTTTCCAAACACCTACTGTTAATTATCTTTAAGAGAAACTGCTGATTTCCTCTGCATCTCAAATTTATTCCACCACATCAAAGACACAAGCTGTGGCTAAAGATCTCCTATGGTAATGACCACATGTGTGAACTGCAGGTATCACTGCAGCTAAAACATGAGACCGCTGTGCATGAGATCTCATTTATTGGCCTACTTCTGTTGTACTGCCTACTACTGTCATCATTTGATAAGTTACTCTAAACCAACATGCACTTTACCTGACCCTGGCACTGGCACTCGTTGAAGGATAATTCAATGACAACACTAATAGCAGAGTGAGCGCACAGAGTGAAAACATCGATTTACCGGTTGGATAAACTCAACCCAAGCCTCTCCTTATTTAGAGATTCGGCCCTGAACAGAATGGAGCCTTAAAGTAAAATTCACTCTCACTTTTCATATCATCTGCCTTTGATATCAGGTTTTCTCCGGTGTTTATTTTAAAATGATGTTAATTTTTGATCCACTTGTTTTGTGTTTTTGAGCTACTTTTTCTCTCAACCTACTTTTCAGTTAGTGATTCCCAGAATTATTTCTCAGAGAGGAGTGGGTTAGTGTTTAAAGTGGGTTGAGTTTGCACGCCTGTTGGTACAGTATATGGAAAGAGCTATGGTGATAACACAAAAAAATATAGTGAGCAAAACTATTCAGTGAGCAAAACTATTAAAGATCAAAACTATTTTTTAACATGCCAGACGTGAAATGTAAAATGCTAATAGCGTTTTTTTCTCTTTTGCTGTGAGTTTAAAGTAATTTCCTGCTCTTCTGTATTCTGCCTCTCCACTCTTGTGCTGTGATGCCAAGTTTTTGTATTCAGTGTAATGTGATGCATGCAGTATGTACTGAATACCTGTAATCGGTGTTCAAGATCCGGGAAATTCTGAGAGAGGTCCTCCACATCTTTTACATCTATTGAAACAGAAGACATTATTCAGTTACAACTGCTTTTTGTAAAAATATTAATATTTAGAAGGTCATTTATTAATTATTGAGCTAAAAATAAATAAACAGTACAATAATACTGTAATACATGTTGTGGCACATTAAAATATTTTTAGTGATACCAACAATTTAACATAGTATTTTTATGGTTTTGCATTACTATGAATTGCATATGCTCTACTATTTTCCACAGTATATGTTGTGGTTTCTGCAGTGACAGAAGAAACATTCAGATCTACTTTCCTTTCTAAAAGCAGCAGTAAATTTTAACTGTAAAAATACTACAGTTGCAAGAAAAAGTCCTGCACTTTTACCGAAGTATCAGCAACAAAATGTATTTAAAGCATTACAGTAAAGTAGTATATTGCAATATTATTGATGCATTAACATGTGTGAAGCATGTTAATGTTGTTTGTCTTTGTTACGTATTTTCCATCATTATTTTTTTGGACTGATTTTCTTCAGTCTTCATTTCTATACATTTTAGTACTCAGTGATAATCGACCTGCACAGACTCAAAACTTGTACAAGACAGATTATTTTGTGTGCTGAGGCGACTGCATGCATCAATTGCTTTGAAAACATTGGGACATTGGAATTTATGTTTTTAACTGTTGCTGTAGAAGATCGATGTGAAGTCTGTGTTTCTTTAATGAATAAGATTTTCTTTCGTGTTAAAAAAGAGGTTTATTGTGACTGACTACTAGTTGATCTTCATAGCCTGCTTAGTGGCTGAAAAGTAAGCAATCATTCCTGTCCCGTTTGAAGAGTTATGCTAGAACATAGTGCGTGGTGTCTTCTCAGTTTAAATATTTGCTTGTAGTGCGCTGTTGATGTACAGCTAAGTGACTTGTTCTACAGGCCGTTTTTTAATGCCTTTCTCCGCCTCATAAAATGGCCCAAAATGAAACACTATAGGGGCCTCTTATATGACACAACAACATAGCAGCACAGAGCTACAGTTATAAATGAGTCATGTCCTCTTGCTGAACAGCAGTAATGAGCTGTCAGACTGAAAGACATGCAGCGTAAGAATACAGAGGAACAATTATTAGACAGACAGACACGGTGGGTAGAAAGGACAGACAGGCCAGATGTATGGACAGAGAGGGACTCAGACAGACAGACAGACAGACAGACAGGAACAGACAGGTTGTCTGCACCAGCCTCTGCCTCGCCAGTAATGTCCCCCTGGAGTTGTGGAACACATGTGGAGAATCCTAGGATGATGCAACTTTCTAAAAGCAGGAGCATTAGTGGGCCAGCCTGCAGCCACGGGGCCAATTATGATGTGGAATAAATACAGTTCTCATGCTTAGGATTGACACAGTGTGGGGTTATAACTATGCCTGGCATTGAGTCATGAAGGGCCTAGAGGATGATCCCCAGATGGTGCATAGGTCTCAGTCCCCCTGCTGAGAAACACGAGTTCAAAGAGACAACAACTTGATATTCTGGGGAACATCCAAAGTTTGATTTTGGAGGATAGGGTCATATTGTGTCTGAACCGCTCTGGGGCTACAGCTAAAATTAAATAGCTGTAGCTGTAAACTAAACTAAAGCAGATCCTGTACTGTCACTGTGATCCTTAAGATTTAAGAAAGAGTGAACCAGCCCACAACTCGACAAACCATCACCAGAAAGTGAGGTGAAAGTAACTGAAATCAACATAGAACAATCGTTGAGTTTGTTAAGGACAAAAGAAAACGCCAGCTAGCAGCAAAGGAACAGCAATATGAGTGATTAAAAAAGAAAAATAGAATTCAATAAGGAGCATGTCGCCATGTGCAAATTAAACACAGATTTCAGTGTATCTCTGCTCGCTGTCAGATTTGAGTGTGTTGTTTCTACTGCAGCACTTCATCTCATTTCCTAAGAGAAAGACAAGGGAGGATCAGGGATGGGTGGAGTAGGACTGGAAGTGTTAACTGCTTATAAATATAGGCCAGTGTTCTAAAAGCTGAACAGTGAATCAGGCAGCAGGACACTGTTCGTATTAGAGGGGAAACCTGACTCTGCCATTGCATAGCTGCAGCTGCTGTCCCAGTGCCTGGCCCCACTGCAGTAAAACATTGTGACAGGCAGCATCAAGCACCATAGGTAGGGTAGACCTTTGACAATGTGTGTGTGGTACAGTTAGGGATAAACAAAGTGAACTGTGCATGTTTTGACTTAAAATTAAATAGCAGAATAATCTTAGTCTAAGTAACAAGTTGCCTGTGAGGGTGCATACATGTGTGTTTTGCAAGTGCACAGCTGCACACACACATGTGTGGTTTGTTTTTAATATGATGCGGTCCTACAGAAATAGAGAGAGCACCTGTCTCAGCTACAGCATAGGAGAATGGACAAAGTTAAAGTGATAGGGTGTGAGGGTGGGATGGGGTGGGAACGGGGTGGGGGCGCTGCTACAGGCAGACTGTGCCTGGTCTGTTTTGGTGGGAAGAATGTTGTGCATGTGCTCCACACATACTGGAAATGCAGTGAGAGTAGAGCTCTAGGCTTCATCAGGTGTTAAATGAGCAATTGAGTAATAAGTGTAACGAAACACAAAATAAGTTGTTACCATGTTTTTGAGATGCTGCAGGACAGGTGTGTGTGTGGGGGTGTGTGGGGGCATTTCTGGGAAAAGCAAGCACATGGTAGTGTGTGTGGATGGCTATGTGTGTGTGTGTGTGTGTGCTTACCTGATGTGTTGTCGAGGCTGAAGGCAATTCTAACTTCAGATTTATCAGGAGACACTCTTCTGGTTGAGGTGATCATTTATCCCTTCATGAGGCCACAGGCACAAAACAGAGAGGTTAGCACAATCAAAGCGATCTCGTGAAAGACGAGTGATGATGTGATAATGGCACGATCAGTCGATCAAGTGAAAACTGGCAGTAATTTTAAAAATCTATAAATAATTCAAGAGATTTATCATGGAAATCACTGTTTCCAGGTTCTGGGAAATTGTGGATGGCATTTTGTTCACTAATTTATGAAACGTTATGGACCACACAATTAATTGGTTGAGCAAGAAACAATCAGCAGACTAAGCAGTAGTTCTAGTTTCAGCCTTGGTTTGATATGTATTTGGTGTCCAATCTGGGCATGGAAGATTAAAGTAGAGGTTTTTTTTTTTATTCCAAGGTTATAGTGAGTGGCAATAGAAACTAAAGAGTCAACTCAGCAAGTCTAGAATGAAAGCACGCAGACCCCTTCTGTAAAGCATGTGATTAAACCACACCTAAGAAAGTATGGAGCCTTATGAACACACACGTGCGTGCACACATGTAGCCCCCAGTGAGTTTCATCATGCATTTAGAGTTGCAGTGGGATTAAATAATTAGGGAGCTTTGACAGACTGGCTCTGAGGTCTGGATTTTGCATGCCCCTGTCCACTGAAGGTTCGTGCTTTTTATATCAGGGCATTTGCCTGCTTTAACCCTGGTAAACCCTCTGTCTCACACAGCAGACCTCGCTGACCTTCTATACCCACAAATAAGCAATTTTTTAAATTATTGTCTCTCACTCTCTCTTTTGTTGGAAATGGATGAAAGATAAATTTTTGATGTACTTACTGATTAAAACGTGTTGTAATAGGACAATATTAGTGAGTGAAATAATATAGTATACTCCATGGTGCTCCTATAATAAGCATATTATCCACATTGTGATGGAGAGTAGTTTAGTCCCCTTGCATAGGGGAGGAGAAAGGAATGATCCAAATAACTTTAGACTGATATCCATATTGTCTCGTTCAGCTAAAATTCTCAGGTCACTTGTAAATTGTGGACTCAAGAAATTTCTTTTCACAAACTCTGCTCTGAGCCCCCATCAATCCGGGTTCAGGCCTGAGCACTGATGTAACAGTAGCAAAAATGTTTGTTTTCACTGTTTAAGGATCCTGCATAGAGAGAGGTACACAATATAAATACACTGGTATTTGGGTAGATGACAAATTCATATTCAAATTACGACAAAATCTCTTTTTTTTGTATACAGATAGAGCTAACTTTCCTGTGATATGCAGGAATAGGATTGTTAAAGCCGTTTTTCTCTCTGTTATGTTTTATGGTGGTATGATTTAGAGGCCACTCTTAAACCTTTGGATGATCATTCTACTCTTAGGTTTATTACTGGTGATGTTTGTAGTTCTGATCATTGTATCCTGCATGAAGAAGTTGGGTCTTTTCTGTCTGAAAGACTGTTTTCCATATGTATTTATTTGTCTACAAGGCCCTTACTGGGAAGCTGCCATCTTATATCACTTCTATGTTGGGCTGGTGCTGTGGGCTATATCAAACTCAGTCTATTGACTGTCTTTCATTGCAAGTTGCTCAAGTCCGTGCTGAGCTCCAAAGATCTGTTTTAGGTTCTCTGCTCTAACCACCAGGAACTCTTTAGAAATCACCCTTAAAATGAATCCTTTGGTCAATTTAAATCCACATCACAAATCATACAGCTTCTGTTCATACCTGTTTTATCTGATTGGTCTTTCTGTACCCTGTCTTTTTTTTTTTAAATACTTGTTTTACTTGATTGTTTTCTCTTATCTAGTTTCTTTTAATACTTGGTACCCTTTAAAGTCGTTTTAAACTGTTACTCCACATCACTGTAAATGGGGTTCAGCCCTCAATTATTTTTCGAGTTTAAATAAAGACATTCAATTGCATACATATGCACTATCTCCGGTGCGCACCGGGTCGCTGAAAAGGACCCATCTGGGCCAACAGGTCATTGTTACCTGAAGCAGCTACGAACCCGAGCCAGGAAATTCTGAATAATAAAGTTTAAAATCAGGTATCAGTGTACGTCCTCAGGAGTGATTGTTGTTTGTTCCCCGTCCGAACACTCCTGAAGTGTCTTCAGAAAAAGCGCAGGTCGTCTGTCAGCCGTTGCGCCCCTGCGCAAATCCAGTAAAGACGGCACAAGTATCTCTCCAAGAGCGGACCACCGCTTCCCTCGTGAGACTCCAACTATATTGTTTTGTTTCCCACCGTACAGTTAATGCGTCCACTACACTGGTGTCAGTCAGAGACAGTCCAGCGGCTTAAGTTTGCGTGGACACGGACATGTTATCCACGGACTAAAGCCACGCGGCGAATAGCAACACAACAGGGCGCAGGCAGTGGAGGAATGCCGTCCGCTGTCCCCCTGTGGCGGCCCGGGTCCAATTAAATGTCTCAGATGACATGACTTTAGCCCGCAAAAATGCCCATAGCTCCAGCACTGTTTTGAGTGACACGGTCATGCCGCTGGGATGGTCTTTGACTTTGCAATAGCTGTGCAATGAGGCAGTTGCTCAGAATGAACATCTCATGCTATAATAGCTCTTGTGGAAGAAAACAGAGTACCCCCCGTGTCTGTTTACCGTGTTAGGGGCAGGTTTTGGGGGAAGCAGAGCGGGTAAACCCAGCTAAACGCAGGTGAAACACTGTCTTATACTTCACTTGGTATCCTTGCTGTACAGTACACAGGTTACCTAGTGGTGCATAGTGTGTTTTTTAAAGGGATACTCCAGGGAATTTACATGACAGTTGAGCACAACCCAACGTTGTATCATGACTCCCTTCAAAAAACAAACAAAAAAACAAACAAACAATACATATATATATATATATATATATAATTTTATATTATTTTAAACTCCATTGTAGTCATCTGATCACTGCTTAACTAAAAAAATTAAAATTAAAAAAAGAAAGGTACTTGGTTTTCACAGGAGAGTGATAATTTGAATTTGTTTTGTCCAACCAACAAAAAATTTACATATTCTCAACTTGAAAACTGGATGAAGAGGCATCACAAGCTGCCCTCCGCCTGGTCTGTTTACAGGCTGAAATTAATGTTTATGACCAGAATTCATAATAGTTTAGCAAAGCATCACAATAATGCTAAACGGAAAAGAAGCATCCTAAATTAGGACCTGCAGTTCCCTGAAAGAATCACTGTTGAGGGCTGTTTTTTTTTTATGCTCTGATTTGCTGCTGTGATCTGTTGCTTTACATCCACACCAGCAGATGACAGCATTCCCCCTGTATTATTTACTGCCAGGCTGTCAGGTGGACAGAAAGGGAGAGAGAGAGAGAGAGAGAGAGAGAGAGAGAGAGAGAGAGAGAGAGATAAATGATGTTCTGTACCTCCAAGAGTCCTCCTCCTCCTCGTTTGTCTTCATTGACAGGCTGTTGACACGGACCTGGCTTATCAGCCCCAGAGACTGTTCATCTCATTGTGATGGATGGGACACACTCAAACGTCTGCCACTCTTTTATTCTGGAGTCATAGTTTCGATTTGATTCTTCTGCACTTGTATTTACAGTTGAGAGCCTCGTGTACAAATACACGAACCAGACTTGACAAGTTCGAAGGATTTGCATGACATTTGAGATGCACAGAGATGTAGACATTATATACATTCTATAAGAAATGTACAAGTGCTTTCTTATGGAAAATGCATTTATACTTCAGCTGTTTCTTTACTACCAGATGGTCAAATTTATCCCATCTAAATTAACCTTTCTTTCAAATGAGCTCACTAAGGACAATATTACTGCACATATCATGTTAAAGATGTCAACATCAGGCTTTCTTCAGGTGTCTCTTTTCTTCGCTTGCTCTGTGTTTTTCTTTCAATCTCTTTTTCACTATCTGTGCAAGAAGTATAGATGTTTAGATCATAGTCACTGACCTTCTTACTGACGGTACAAACACACAGATGCCGCCATCCTTTTATCTCTTCCCAATTCTCCTTCACCTCTTCACCACCACCAAGGTGGTAGACTCTGTGTTTCAGGATCATTGAGACAAATCGTTTCTGTGGGTGAAACAAACAAGGTGAAGACACAAGTATTGTTCAACAACAGAGCGGTGTTCAGGTGAGGTCATGTTTGGTTAGTGAGAAGCAGGAGAGTTCCGCTCAGCTGTGCAGAATGCCAAGGTCAGAGTTGTAAATCCATGGCCTCATTCATGATGGATTAGATAACGATAAAAAAAAAAAAAAATACTGCCTTTGCTTTTGATTAAGAATTATGGGGTTAGGAGATTAGAGACAACCAAACGCTATTACATTGGACTGAGCCCAATCCAGAATTAATCTGAATACCAAAAAAGAGAAAACTCATTACATGAAGAGATTAAGAAAAGCTCGGTCCAATTCTCTAAGGATGTGCACAATCCACCGAGAGAAATGTCACAAAAAAACCTCTGACTTGAGTAATTTATAAAGTATTTAAGTCTGTTTATTGCCCTTTCCTGTTTGAAATGTCACTGCATTAGCTGGTAAAAGCTGGGAATCAGAGGTCAGTTCTGAAAGTCCCGACATTATTGATAATGATATGTGTTATGATTTAATGCTTAGGGTGCTCCATTTACATTTTTCTCTTTCTCTTTACCTTTACAGTTAGTTTCAGAATAATACGTGGTCATGGTGAAACTGCCACTATAATTTTTGTCATTTGCATTTGTTGAATGACTCTTTTCTGTCTGTGAAGATTCTCAGTCATTCAGGTCATGGATATCTAAGAAGAACTGAATCAAGGTCAGCTGGACTTGGTTGAAGATGTTTCACCTCTCATCCAAGGGGCTTTTTCAGTCTCTGAACTGAATAAATGAACTGAGGAAGCCTCTTGGATGAGAGGTGAAACGTCTTCAAGATCTACAGCTAAGTCCATTTGCCCTCAATTCAACTCTTCTTGGATTTAGTTGATTCTGATTTTACTGCAGTATTTCCGAAAAGTGACTTATTGGCTTCAAAAGGCTTTTCGAAAAGAACACATACCACATCGCCAGTCTACTGACAGAGTATAGGGCAGGTGTGCAGTAACACTAGAGGGGTAAAGGAAGGATCAGAAAGTAGGTTCTGATGAGGCAAGGAGCTTAAACAGGTTGGGCCAAAGAGAGACAGGAAGCAGTGAACTCTTATATTCCTCTTCCTCTCTGGTTAATTTTACCCTGAGGTCAGCTGCAAGAGAAGTAAACAAACCTGAGGAAATGAGGACGCTCCTAATGTAACATGAAATACAGAGCACATGGAAATGATGAGGACGTAGGACTTGTCAATGAAAATATTAATGTCATTACAACCATCTGGTTGTTTTGCTGTGCACTGATGTCAACTTGATGCGTTTGTGTGCGTTCTAGCATGAGAGTTGATTATTCTGCTGCAGGTCCTGATGAATGGAGTTCAATTCAAATTCACGCAGGGGTGTGTGAGTCAGTCAGTGATGATTGCCATCAATGCTTTCTGTGTTCTTGCTGCAGAGAGGTAATTGTGCTGAGGCTGCTGAGAACATTTTCATTCCTCATTCTGACTACGTGCACTACAGAGGTCAAGGCCAGTGTGCTGCATACGCTGTTGTCTGTTTTAAATCTGTTTGCTTGAGTGGTGAATACAGGCAAACTGAATCTGTAAATTAGTGAAGCACAATCAAAGCGAAATGCAGTTTTCATGAGCATCTGTTCCTCAAACCTCCCTTTTTAACAGGAACTTTTGTGGAAATGTGCTGTATTTCCACAATAAAAGGTTTCCTGTTGATATTATGATTGAGTCTATGGGTCATAATTCATCTTAAATTACAAAGTAGCTTAAGTCTGCTGGTAGGTAAGTTATATAACATGCAGGTCAAGATTGTAAGGTACTTCAAGAAAAGCAAGACTCATTGCAGCAGAAGCTTTTCACTTTTTTTCAGTGCACACATCCACTGAGATGCACTGGCTCTGATGGGAGCCAAGATCTCCCCTCAGGCTTTCAAATCTGACAACAGCAAACAGGAAAAAAATGACTTGTAGAAAAACAAGACTGTTCCCAGGGGAACAAGGAAATTGTGTTTTGTCTTTGACCTCCTGAGAATTTTGGAAGTATTAAAAAAAACAAAAAAAACCTTCTTCTCATTTTGTCCTTTCCTTCTCCGTGTATCATGTCCTTTCTCTGGCCCTCAGAAAGCAATATTTCATACTCGCAAGCTTTTGTGAGGCTATGTGCATCTGTGTGAGTGTCTGTGTGCGCAAGTGTGCGGTTTGATGTCTGTAATGTTGGCACTTGAAGGGTATAAAACAGCAGGTGTGTTCCTGACTTTCCTTAGAGGTCCTTATCTTTCTTCACTGGCCAGGTTTGGCTCAGCAACCCGCTCTGAAGCTATTTTGCCACCTGCCAGTAGGTGCACAAAGAAACATGTGCACACACACGACTGTCAACTGAAAAACAACAACAACATCAACAACAGTAACAACAGTTTAAAAAAATGCAAAAATTTTTTTACTCTGAAAATCAGTGAAGTTGTCATACATTTACACAATGGGAGGATCTATAAAGTGTGCAGATTCAACTCTGCAAACTGCTCAGAACAGTGAACTACATCCATGAGGGAACAGCAATGGTTTTTACTATGAGCGAGCTTTCATTCTCTTAGTCATCAGCTGTTTTAACATTATTATTGTTACAAGGCCAAGACTTTGCAAACTACATCTATGTATTACCCATACACATACAGTATACAGAAAGGGGTGATGAAGAAACAACTTCACATCATTCAGTAGCCCACAAAGAAAGAAATCAAATAGTCTCTGATCTGTGTTCGCTGACTTTTTAGATCCAAGGCTCAAGTGCTGGAGTCCCGTCTGACTCCCTCCCTCTTTGTGGTATGTTTGGGTTGGCAGAAGATGCAAGCTGACCCTGCTCCGCTGTGGGGTCGGGACCTCCTCCGGATGCCTTTGTAACACTGCAGGGAGATGCCCAACTCCTCCATCACGTCGCTAAAAGACATGCGCTGCCAAAGAACAACAATTGAAGGCCTGGGTTAAGACACCAATAAAATTGATTGCCAATAAAATAAAAATGGCCTCTATGACATTTGGCCATGAGTTTAAATGTTGTGTGAATATGCATAAAAATGGCTGCTGCTCCATAACTGAATAAACTAGGGAATTTTAAGATATGGCATTAACTGAAAACTATGCTAATTTAAGTCCAAATCAAAGGCAGTTACATTTGATCCAGCTTTGCAAATTAGCAGTGGCTTCTAGGAGCTTGCCTGCAGCTGAATGTGAGCAGCCAGCCAATGAGTGCAAGTCAGCGGTAAAGTCTGACCAGACAAACACAAGAAATGACAAGACTTGTAAAAGACATGTAAACTGTGTTGTCTCATCATAAAATCCAATTATACAGACAAAAGATGAAGGACGGTGTCTGCTGTGCAACATCCTAATGCAGGGAGCTATGAATTCATAATATGGTAATTATTTTAAATTACCAAATAGAAGGGCCATCTGAAATGAGAAGCCTCAGGCTTATTTGATTCTGCACAATAATACATTGCACTGAACTCATTAATCTTCAATCATGTTTATTTGTCTTTTATTTTGTTCTCCTCTGAATGGTGCGCTCACTAAATTTACTTAGCAAATTACCATTTGCAGGGCAAAGTCTCTTTTTTTGTCTCTTGGTGTTTGCATTCAAGGACCACAGAGGGTCTTCCTCTTTCATCCTCCGGCTTTGCCTAAGGCTTCTACAACGAACATGGCGGTGAAAAACCATACCGTAACCTACCTCATAACAAACCCTGATCTTAAAAACTGAGGAGCTGTATGTTTTTGGAGTTGGCACAACACTGTAAAAAGCTAAACTATACTTACCTAACCGGAGCTAAATCGAGTATGACGTTGAAATTAATTTACTTGTAATATCCTTTAATTAAAGATTCTTTAGACCTTGCAGGTCCACTGTATTTGAGATTCACTGTTGGACCCCCAAACGCACAGACCAAAAATATATTATTTCCAAAAATATTGTTGATGCTGGTCTTTTTCAATATGGTACCTTATTAATTCATTCATTCATTAAATTGTTTATGTGATTATCGTATGTGTGCAGATTTTAAACCCTTTTATACCCTTAATGACAATAGTAGTAGTTAATATTTTGTATCTCTAACTCTTTACTTTATTTTGTAGAGAGATAGATCTTGTGGCTAGATGACAAGGTCAGTCCGGGGACACAGTGGAGACCTTTAAAGTCTGCATCCCTCTGTGATCCCATCCTTCATTACTTCAGTTTAAATGGCATGCAGACACCAGCAGTTATTTAGGAAATTACAACTTTACATTTGGCTTTGGATCTGTGTCAGGGGACGTATTAACTCAGCACGTTATTCCATCACTGTTATCCACATTTCAGCCACCAAACCACTCTACCAAAGAGCTTAATGAGGAGGAAAATATTCAAATAACTTTTCCTATCTTTTTGATTTCCCACAAGGCACTCAAAGTCTGCTTCTAAAGTACACATAAATGCCTACTGAGACTACAATGAATGATGCAAAACTTTTCATCTGGTTATAGAAGGCTACTTTACCAGTGCAAGTGAGAAAACAGCTTAACAGCAGGGGAGCGCAGCAGAGCTCTGCACTTTTTATATGGACTTAAATGCCACATTTTGCAAGCTAAAATGAATGTTAATAAACAAACTATCATTACATGTTTTATAGTAACTCACTACTTTAAAAAATCACCCCAAATGTCCTGGGTATTTTGTAGAATATAAGTAAGTACTGTTATTCTTTCATCAGTGTAAATTCTACTTAAATAGGCAATAACAGGAGCCTGTAAATAAGAGGACAGTTGTTTCAGTATAGCTGTAGTGTTTATAATCACAAGAAACACAGACATTTTACAAGGAAGAAATGTGGACACAAGGTTCAGCTGCTGAAAGTAAGATGGTAAAGGTAACTGGGATTGGCTGAGATAAGTGCACATATACAGTGGTAGTTTCAACAGAGACAGAGGGAGGGACACCTGTTTACAAACCTATCATCTAGAGAGTGTATGTGATGTAAATGTGCTGCCATGGCTACTCTGTGTCATCCCCCAGTAGCCTGCCGCTCTCCAGATCAGTAGATAAGGAGGTGCCAGAGGAGGAGGTGGATCCACGCCGCTGAAACTGACGGGACTGCACCCCGTAAAAGAAACAAAAGGCCTGATGAAGGCATGCAGAAAAGAAAAAGGGATGGAGGAGAAAACAAACACAAAAGAGATCAAAATAGACATGTATGAAAAATTAAAAAAAAAATGAAAAGAAAACAAAGCATAAAAAACAGAAAACCAAGGCAAATAAAAAATAATAATCATGTACAGTGAGTTGATGGTTTAGCTGTATGTCACGTGGAGCAGTTCACCATTTCGCGGTGTGAAACTGTGAGACACTGACAAGTTATAAATCCATGTTGTAAATTCTTGTTGCAAAGACAACACCAGCAAGTGCAAATATGATTTTGAGCAAATTAATTTTGATTGGGCAAACAACATCTAACACAAAACGCATTCCAAACCCGAGTTTCCTCAGAGCGGAGAGTAACCTTTAATCCACTCATTAGTCATCATCACTCAGTCACTCAGCCGAGGAACAGCACTTCCTCACCCCCACTCACCTCCTCTATGTCTGTGTTCCTGCGGGCCTTGTAGATGAATTCCCCGATAGCCACAAACACAGACAGAACCAGACCGGCAGCCAGCACGATGAAGATACCGCCGATGTTTTCCACGCCCAGAGCATTGGCCTCCTTGTTGTCCTCCTCTGGACAGCCATTGCCTCTCCACCACTTCTCCTTCATCATGTGCAGCTTCCCTTCCTCCTGGAGCTGAAGGATGGCGATGGTTACTTTATCCCTGTATGGGGAACCTGGCGAAGGCAAATAGAACAGACATTATGAGCTGACAGGGCAATTACATGCTAATGCTTTTGTCATTCTTTATTGATAAATCCCTCAAAATGCCTGATTAGTAAAACATGGCATGACAGTCCTGCTGAGGCACCCCTCTGTTTACCATGTTCACAGTGAAACATAAGCATTTTTTACCGTGAAATTTAAGCCTTTGCTGAATTAACCGTCTCTGACAGGAAACATGAATCTACATTTATCTTGAGGACATAAAACTCCAATTTGCATTTGCAATGTTTATTGCTGTTTAACGTGCCATTCAGGTAACAATGCTGAGCTGAGTTTTCATATGTGCATAAATGTGTTCTCTCTTCATTCAACAGTATATTTCTGTCACCTCTAATGCCTGTTACTTTCTGCTTTTGGCCACTGCACTATGTCTAAGGATTGTGACTGATGAGTATGTCACATTCTGTACAGATTGTTAAGTCCATCAACAATTTGTTAGGTTGCTCAACGTGATTGGCCAAGCAGTCAAAATGGCTTTGCTTGACATGACTTAATGCAATATGCAAGCAATGCAGTATTTAGCTGTATTAGGACTATGAACTGATGTTGCCACTTGGAAAAGCTTTCCACCTTAGTCCAACCTGGGTAAGAGATGCAAAGTTAAGTCTGAGGTGACTGATTAGGACCAAAGACTCTAGATGAGAAGAAAAAAAGCCCCCAGAAACGAGGGCAGGGAGGAGACGAAGCAGATATAGGAACATCTGACGACTGCTACAGGATGAAGGAGCAGAAACTAACAACAGAACAACACAAGCAGGTGTTGGGTGGGATGACTGGAAATCAGCAAGCAGGCCAGAGATCGAGTGATTGCTGGAGACATGGAAAAGGCCAAGGTGTTAAATAAATTAAACTATTTTCTATAGGTTTCACAAGGAGGATTCTGCCCACTTCCCCAAGGGCACTCTCCTCCTGCTCTGCCCTCGCCCCCGACGTCTCTCCAATCACACTCCAGGGCCTACAAAATCCAAGATCACCTGTTGATCAGGTGAAAAAAAAAAAAAAAAGCTGAATAGACTTAGCTGTAAGCTCAGCTCGGCTGAGTTCAGGTACCAGAGGGCATCAAGAGGCTCAATACAGACAAAAGGTGTGAGCTGAACCTGCTGCAGCTCAACATCAAAGTGGACTGGATAAGCAGCACCTCTGCCGCGTACAAGAGGGGTTGGAGCAAGCTTAACTTTCTGAGGAGGCTCCGGTAATTTGCCCGTCTGCCGTACTACGCTGCAGATGTTCTTCCATTCTCTGGTGGCCATCATTATTTTCAACACTGTAGAATATTTTCTACAGTGGCAGTAGAGTGAGAGCAGCTGTCAACTCTAGAATCAACAGGCTCATCAGGATGGGTGGCTTGCTGATGCGAGGGGAACTCAAGTCTCTGCTGGAGGTGTGCCAGACTACATCTCCTGCATGCCATCCTCATGTCATGCAGGAGGTGAACGGCATTACCAGTGATCCTTTGCTTTAATCCTACAGGAAGTTCTTTGTTTCTGTGGCGATCAAACTCTTCAACTTTTGAACTTTAGCTTTAGTTAAATGTCACATTTTCCTTGTACATAATTTTATCCATATGTGCTTCTTGAACTCTTTAGAATTACAGCACCTTACTATATATGTAGTATGTTGCACGAGTAGGCCTTTGCATATTTATTTCTTTGAGTATAAATATTTTTTAAGATTCCATAGCTTACCTAAGAACAGAGTTGATAAAAGCGGTACTACTATGTCCAAGATATTGACAGCCAGCGGGCATCTCATGGTGATTACAGAAATTAACTCGGTGGGGTTGCAGTGGTGGCCGCACCCTCATTATTCCCATTGCAGTGGCCACACATTCAAATGTATGCCCTGTGCTTGGCAGCTTCTTGGCATGGATGTGTACAACTTATGCAGGTGTGGGGTGTACACACTGCAAACACAGTCCACGGTCAGCAGGCTGACTTGCATTCAGTTTAAGTTCTCAATCCACCAAACCTTACATGAACATTTGCTCTGCAAAAAGCTTGGAGCTTTTAGATGGAAGTGTATTTGCATGTTGAGGATACAGGATAGCAGTTTTGTACTTGGACTTCTCAAGAATGAAAATGCAAATTCCAAATAAATTGAAGTTTATATCTACAGCGCAAAGACTCCATTTACATAGGTTCTATTAAAATTCTGTTCTAGTCACACAATAGTCACAGGGCCTTCAGTACATTTTAATACCCTCAGAAGATCTCCTATGAATGTGAGTTGTAAAGTTCACTGTATATTTGTCCACGGCTTCTTTGAACTAACTTAGAGGCTAAAAGTGTGCAGTCTACCACAAAGAACAAGCAATAAATGCTAAAAAGTTTACACAATCGTAAAACAGTCTAACAGCCAGTCTGTGTTAAAGTTACAGGGACGATTCCAAAATTGTCTCTCAGATGTCAAAAACTGTTTGCAGCAACATGTTTTGGCCACACTTTCAACATATGTGGAGTTTTTTAAATGATTGCTCCAACACAGTAACAAGACATTAAAAAATGACATGTATGAGTGTGTGTCGTTCTTTGGGAGCTTTCATTCTCCACTAAGTGACAAAGATGATGGTGAGGAGTAAACCTCGGCCTCATCCTTCTTACCGATAGGTGTTCCCACCCCATAGCCCTTGGAGTCTATGAGACCTCCGATCTGTGTGAGGTTGCAGTTTCTCTGGCTTATGTACTCGATGCTGGTGGACTCCATCAGCATGGCGTAGTCTGTCGTCAGGACCCGCGTGATGCCGTCCTTGTTGTTTTTAACCAACGCAGTGTTTTTCCTGCTGCTCATGAACGCCCACATCTTCTCATAGGTGGAGATCTTGGATTTCTGCGAAATGAGCCAAACGAGCAAAGGTTGGTAAGAATTGCTTTGCATATTTACTCTGTGAGTAAACATAGGCTTTGTGTGTTTGTGGAATATATACTCATACTTATATACAAATCCATGTACTTATCTATAGTTTGAATACTATGATAAACACGTATAAGTTTAACAGAAGGATGCGTGGGACTTGTGTCTATCTTTATGTATGTCTTGGTGTATATATCTGTGTGTGTGTGTTTCTCCTTGCTCAGTCAGAGAAAATGGGACAGCTGTGTTCTAAATCTCCTCCAGCTGATTCAATTTGTTCAAGCCATCAACACAGCCTGCTGCTTCCTATCCAGGCAGCCGTAATCACTGGCTGCAATCTGGGAGGATAAAGCCCTGCATGGATCACCCCCGCTGAGCCACAGGGATGCAAGGAGAGCGGGTGGCGGTGGGGGAAAGACATGACAGCCCTGCCTGAGGACATCAGTACACTCATACATTATATGATTTAAACTAACAAATTAACATATGTCAGTACAGACACAGACAAAAGTAGCTTTGACAGGCGTCCTCGCCACTTCCCATAACATACTCACTTCTTGCTGCATCTATGACGCCCCTTTCAGAAAAGTAAATGCAAGTCTTTTTCTCTGCTTCTGTCTTTCAGATTTTTGCTTTTTCATGGGAAGTTGGGCGAAGATACAGGATGCACAAGCAGCTGAGGGAACCCTCATGACCCTGATTTTATGCAAGTGAAGGTACTGTCACTGAGCCATTCTTACATCTACAGGTATGATAGAGATGACAGAATATATTATATTTATCAGTATTGTGTTCAGTGGTTGATTGTGATTTCAACTATTAATTTTTATGTTGTGACTTTGATGAAGTTAAAAGCCATTTTAGGTGCAGTGACATGCAGGAGCCTAGACCAGTGTTACCTTGAAGAAGGTCATGGTAGATCCATCCCTCACTGCCCCATATTCAATCCTGGTCTGCTTTGCCAGGTCGTCTGCTGAGTCAATGGGTGCGTCCATTCGTTCCACCGTGAGAAAGGCAGCCAAGTTGGCCGTATAGGAGGAGATGATGATTAAAGTAAAGAACCACCAGATTCCTCCAACTATACGAGTGGACAGAGCCTTAGGCATCAGCTCCGAGCCTGGAAGCATAGCAAAGGAGGACAAAGGTTAAAAGGTTAAAAAAGAGCTTAAAAGACAAAGGTTTGAAAAAGAGAGAGATTGAGGATTAGGGTTGGAGAGGGTAGAAAAATGCTGATAATATTGGAATGAATGTGCTAATATCAGTATGGTAGACACAAAATGGTGGTAAATACAGTTTGCGTGTGTACTGTTTAGATGCTCTTTAAAAAAAAAAAGAACAATGAAATTCATCTATAATCTTTCAAAGCACAATCCAGCACACAGGTCCAAACTTGGGTTTATCTTAATGGCTGGATTGTTGGATGGTTTATTGGGCGTCCAATAAGGCATGTCAGACTTATCCTGCCCAAATCTCCTGCCTTGAGGGAGGTCAAGTCTACATGAAATGCAACATAATTCTTCTAACAGGGTGGGGTCGCAGCTCATGGGGACTGGGTCCAGGCTACGTGGAAATGACAATCACAGAATATAGGAAAGCGAATATTGATGTTTTGAATTAAACAACTTAGAGCAGAGTTTACAGTGTCAGTAAAGTCTTTAGTGCTGTATAGGGAGTTTAATAGACAGCTCTACAGGAAGAGCCCAGTGGCCTTTACAGCACTTGTCTTTCAGTAATGCTTTAAACTTGCAATAGCTGAATCTCCAGAGGAGAATTATATCACAAAATGCTTCCAGCGTCATTCTGCGGGGCATGGACAAACAAAAGTTTTTTGCTTTTTAATTTGGAGGAATTAATCCATTGTTAATATCAAAATATTGATTATGATCCCATTAAGTGTGAGATACAAACCTTGCCGCATGAGAGCTCCGATGCCAAACCAGAAACTGTTGAGTAAAGTGAAATTGTTCTGTATTAGAGTCGAGGACGGGTTGCATGGATGTGGGTTGTACCACTCGTATGGAGTAAACCTGCAAAAAACAATAAAAGAACAGAGAGAAAAAGAGATGAAAGGAAATTCAAATCTGTAAGGAGTGTACGGTAGCTAATCTTAAGGCATGAGGGTACACTGGTTCACTTCAGTACAGCCCTCCAATCAACACTGCACCTTGATTTGCATTTTCATTTTCACAACAAATCTATTTAACTTGAGGGTTGCTAGGTGCTACCCACTGGCACTATCTGAGAAGGAGGGAGAAGAGTGAGCTCGCAATTATACCCAAATACTTATCAAACACAATGAAAGCAAACCTGGCAGCTGACAGGCAGCCAAAAGCATATTTTGGGTTATTTTAGAACAACTATCTAAAATCAGAAATTTGCTGAAGTACAGTCAGGCCAATTATTTCAGACTTTTCGTGATTCTTGTGACCATGTGAATTTGACACATCAGGCATAACTCTGGATTGTTATAAATTGCTCAATGCTAGCACTAATTCAGTTTTCCTGTCCTTTGCACCTTGAAATGATTAACAAAAGTCATTAGTCACCCTGTACCTATCCCACAGTATACCCTCAGCAAATCTTTTATTTACCATCTAATCATACATCATTGCATTATCTCAAGCATCAATCCATCCTCTTACCTGGCAATCACAAAAAGCACACAGCTAACTCCCGTGCAGGCCAGCAGCACATACATCCAGATGTCCGGAGACAGGGGATTAAGAAAGGAGAACACGCCCGGGTTGGTGCCGTTGGGTTTGCGGTACAGGATGCTGATACCTAAGGTCATGAAGGGCTTGGAGAAGTCGATGACTTTCTCTCTAACATAAGTGATGGTCAAGGGAGCCACAGCGAGGTCTGCAACCTGGAAAAGCCAGAAGATGAATTAAGATACTACAGGTACTACAGGTGCTGCTCAAGGTCACAAATGGCTTCTTCTAGTATTTGTTCTGTTTCAAACAATATAATTTCCAAATATTCATGTATCAATATGCCCAAAACATATGCTAAACCTTAAACTGGGTTCTTCTCTACCGAAAAAACAAAAATGAGTAATACAGAACAATAACAGCGAAAAAGCTACAAGAGATTAATGGAATAAAATTGGAGATTTTTCTCCAGGACTAGTGATAGAATATGAACACAGCAGGCATTTTTAAACCAATCACTGTCAAAAAAAAGCTGTGAAAGACTAGAGTAAGAGTAAAATTCATTCATAATTCATAAAAAGTGCTGTTTATACAGCCGGAGGATGCAACAGGTCCAAAAGCATTGAGAACACTGATTTTACTGTACCTCCCATTGATATTCTCAAAGAAAGCAACATGATTCTGCTGGTCTATAAGCATATCACTCTCAAACAGCCTTTGTTACCTTCAGTGACCTGAACTGTAGACAACCTTTCTCCTGATAATTTGTCAGTTTAATGTGATAGCAGTAATTTTGTCCAAATCAGGACCCTGTCGAGTTTGCTTCTATTTTTCAGGAGGAGCTGGACCTTTAATTAGTTTCGGACACAATATCCCAAATTAAATCTGGTCTGGAGCAAATCAGCCATGAAGAAAAGTGGTGGAAAGTAACTGAATATATTTAAGAATATATGAGATATATATGTTTTATCTTCTACGCCATTACAGTTGAGAGGAAAATATTGTACTTTTTATTCCACTACATCTTTAAATATTAACTCACATGGTCGATCAGCTCCCGAACCATCCCGTTCCACTCTCCCTTGTCGTTCTGCGCTCCGTATTTCCCATCAGCTACCAGTCTGACTTCATATGTGAAACCCAAGATGTTGGAGAGCTCTTTCAACAGGTCCAGACAGTAGCCCTCGAAGCGATCATTCCCAACCAGCTCTTTGTCCGACTTTTTATACATCACATATGGATTTTCCTGTATCAACCAAAGAAAACACTGTATTTTGCTGTTCAAGACATATTCCTTATTCTGATTAAGTTTTTCTATATACTTTTCTCTGTGATGGATTTTGTTTGTGTGAATAACTACAAAAAATACAAATTCAAGTTATCCAAACGGTTCAACTAAGCAATCATTTTCCTCACCTAAACACCACGCCCTCTCACCGTTTCCCACTCCCCCTCTCACTGTATTTTCCTCTGTTGTCCCCGTATCTGCCCTCTACATATCCCCATATGTACTCCCCTCCTTCCCCCTGTGCTGTCCTTTGTTTAACCTTCCTCCTTCCTCCTCACCAGTATTGTGGTGACAATAAGAGTCCTGTTAGCCAGAGAGTCTGTCACATTGTTATTCTTGTCTCGGCTGGACTTCTCCGTCAGGTTCATCCCCCTGTACGAGTTCCACACAGCAATCTGGAAAAGCAAACAGGGCTTCAGATTTATTAGAACACATTTTCTGCTTTGATCAGAACCACAGGAAGTTAAATTTGACGCCTGCTATTGGAGTCACTATGGAGGACAAAATTGCAGTGTTTTACAGTAGATGTTTACTTCTGTTTAAGCTTTGAATGAAGGTGTATTTGTATCATCTCTGACACTCGTTGTTAAAGGAAAGAAGCTGTTTGATAGATACATTCACAGAGCCTGATTTAGTCTCCTAGTCTTAGCAGGAAACTAGAAACTGCTCCAATACACTGCATATTAATCATATTTTCTGATTCGTCGAACAGTAAAATGAAAAAGAAGTATAAAGGTTAAAAGAACTGACACTCCTGGCTCCTTTTCAAATTTCTGCTCCCTTCACTATTCTACAACATTTCCTTTTGCTTGGTTTCGCTCTGATGATTCTGGGCAAAGCGCCGAAAACTTCATTTTATGTACAGTGAATATGAAAATGAAGAAGAGGCAGGTTTAAAAAAGAGAGCTGCTGATTGTGTGCGTCAGGTAAAAGTTTACAGCTATTCAGGAGCAAACCAATATCATTCCTGCTGTGGGCTGTGATTTATCTGACTCTCAGGTATTGAACATATTGTACAGCCAGAAAAACAAAACTTTTTTATGATCTTTGGGTTCTTTACAGTCTCTGGATGGGCATGGACATCTGTCAGCCTTTATATTTCATTCTGTTTGAACCTGTAATAAATCCTACTGACAGCAGGAAGTGTAATTCCGAATGCAGTGAACTGAAGATTAAAAAAACAAATACAGTACATATATCAAAAATGGAAAACAAATGTTACACTGACTGTTAGACTTACCTTTGAGCATATTTCTACTTAAATATGAAGTTGAATCAATTAGTCAATTAGTGACAAAAATATCAGTAAATATTTCAATAATCAATTAATCATTTAAGTCATTTTTATGCTAAAATGCAAAACCTTTTCAGATCCTCAGTTACTGGGATTTGTAGATGTGTTTCTAATTTCATGATAAGCTGAATAACTTTAGGTTTTTGACTGTTAGTTGCACAAAAGAAGAGATTTGATGACATTGGACTTTAGGGGCTTTTTTTTGACAACTTATATACCAAATGATTAATTGATGAATTGAGAAAACAATCCACAGAGTAATCGTTAGTTGCAGCCCTATTTGAATATGATGGTGAGGAGTTAGAAGTCACACCAGCAGGGACAGTATGAATGAAGAAGGGCAGGATCAGGGGGGAATAGAGGACGACATGGTGTTTGCCCTCCGTACTGTCACAGTAACTGTGAATGACAGTATCCAGTTCATTGGACGAGGCGGTATAATCCAGACAGTTATCAGATTAGGACAGGCGTCTGGCAGCTGGACTTTGACCCTTTCAAATCCCCTCACTGGTTAAGAGCTGAGCAAAGGTCAAGGGGGCTCATGACAGTGATGCAATAAAGTTAAGTGCATTAAATGATCAGGATTCATTGTTAATAGAACTAAAGCGAGTGACTGAGACAAGCTTTCCTCCTTTTGCTATTCAGTCTTAGAACAGAAAGTAATGAATTTAGGTATTTTTAGTCAGAAACAATGTCCTGTCCATTCATTCACTCCATAAGAGGATGAGCACAAATGAACACATCAGTACCTCTTATTAAACTGAGCTGAGGTACAGTCTTATTTTTCACAATTTATTTTTCAGAAAAGGGCTGGAATTACCTACTGGAGAAGATAACATGCTTTTCACTCCTCATTACGTTCTATCTTATTCAGTTCACCCAGTCAGACAGATAGAAAATGTTCTCACTTATAACCTTGCTAAAAGCACTCTATATCTCCACTGCGGCACTTTTGCAAGGGTCCACTCTGTGCAGGAGTCCATAAATCTGTCTTATCTCTGGACACTGCAGATGAGGAACACAGTGAATGGGCTTGGATTTAATTAATTGTATTGTCCTCAATCTCAAAGATAAATGGACAGAGTAAGAAAAATATTTTTGTAAGTGTAGGGGATATTTTTGTTCCGAGATTGTGCAGTTTCACATAATCTGGCTCATGTTGCATGTTGTAGAATGGTATTATTTTTGGAAATATCATTTCCTATGAAATATGAACTGCACGATTAGTCAGTTTGAAGTTTAAGTAATAAAATAATCTGACTAAGCCAATGAAATCATGCTAAAATACGACCTAGGATGACTGCACAGCATACAGTCATCATCTTTTAAACCCCTAAGTCATGGATTTACTGTGTGCAGCCTTGCAAATTTATCTTGCCAACCAGAGCAGCTCCCAACAACAAAGTGTGCTATAAAAACTGACAGGAATTCTCTCTCATATGCTGGGAGTAAAATGTTATCTATGAATCCTAAAGCTCATCTCCATCCAGAACCAAATCAGACTGGAAAACCGTTACCACAGAGTGGAAGACATACTAAGCCAGGCCAAGAAAGCTGAGAGGGGGGAAAAAAAACACAGTATTTCCAGAAAGTCAACAACTTTAGGAGAAAATGATTTATTTCCCAGGAGACTTTCACTTTGTTTAGTCCCATCATCCTCTTCAGAGTGTATTTAACACTCCAGTGCCCAAGAACTAACCAACACGAGTGCTACGGACTGATAATTCATTTTTCATGACCATAAAGTCAAGGGTTTTTTGTGATGTGCTTACCATATAGTGGTATTTCCTCTAAGGCGAGGCTTTTGAGTGCTAAAAGTACTGAATGGAATTAAAATTACAGTATAAATCACTGCTTCTGTACCTTGACAGCTTCTGCCTGCCTACATAACTGTCTGTCTGACAACTGAGACAGACGAAGAGGGAGAACTTTGCCAACTTTGGGTATTAAAAATGTGTTTGAGAGGATGATTTAATTCAATAGTTGTTCTTTTATTCATTATTAGTTTCAAGGTGATAAGCAAGGTATAAAATAAAAATATTTAACTGGCATTTTAGTGTTTGCAGTATATTTTGTGAAACTAAATTAAAGAGGAAATAAACTCAAACATTAAGTAGTGAGAACAAAGCTAATGGCACTGTAAATTTGTTCTGTAATTGATAAAAAGAAAAGAATGGTTTAATAAAAATAGGGTTGATTTGATGCATATCTTTAACAATCACACTGGAGCGACTATTTATGAGTGTCAATCAAAGGCCAACAAAGGAAATCTGCTCCCCTTGTGGCAAGTCTCGATGACTGACTCAAGCTGATGCGTCTTCTGCTAAGTGGATCCCTCCTGGCTGTAATTAAATACTGCTAGCCTGTGTGATTTCCATGAAAGAATGAAGGCAGTCTAATAGTAAAGCACATTGTAAGTAGTGGACTGACAAGTCTCTAAAAAAGTGAATGATCTGCAGGATAAATGTACTTATTTCTTTCTTATTACTCACAGCCGCCAGCTGTGGAAACTGACGTTAAATTAAGTGAAATTACAGGGCTTGCTTCTTATTTCTAATGTAAGTATTTCTCTGTCTTCTTAAACAAAGGAATTTAATGTGCTTTCTACAACTGCTGATAAAGTTTTGACAAGTGTCAGAGCCATGTCCAGACCCAAACACGGGGAAAACTGAAATGTCAAATACAGTACATGGCATTGCTGTACACAAAATCAGTGAAGAGAAACAAGGTTGACAAGGCAAGGAGCAGGGAGGTGCGTGGCATACAGAGTGAGAAGAGAGGGGAGGGGGAGGCAAACAACAAACGCTTGGACCAAACAAGGCACTGGCACAAACCTTGATCCACCTTTTCGTGAGGCGACTTCCGCCCTCCACAATACCCTTTTGAAAATGTGAAGAGGGCAAGGTGAAGCACAGACAGTGTGGAAAGAAATAATCAGTCGTTGGAGCATTATAAATATTTATGACGGAAATCTAAACCAAATAATAAATGTGTGGATGAATTTTGGAAACAAAATTTACATAGTACCTCTGTGTCTCCTCACTCAGTCACACACACACACACACACACACACACACACACACACACACACACACACACACACACACACACACACACACGCACACACACACATACACATACACACAAACACGCCTTAATGGAAAGAATCAGCCAGCGAGGAAGCAGCATGAGAGTGGTGTAATTGGCTGTTCCAGGCCTCTGTGCTCACCCTGGCAGTGCCGTCCTCTTTGAGGCTGATGATGTCCAAATCAAAGTCTCTCCTCAGGCCATCTGTCTTATTAAGAACAATGTGCCCTGTCAGTCCATCCCACTGTGCCTACGGAGAGAAGATGCAGAGGGAGAGAGAAGTGGGAGATAGTCTCAAATGCTGTCTGAGTTTCTTGTATGTGCGGCGCAATATTGAAGATTTGGAACAGACTCCAAAGAGGAGAAGTGGAGGGGATCGAGACAGTGAGAGGAAGCCAGTGTTGACAGACGGCTGGGAGACTCACGGGATCACATCAGGGGACGACTGCAAGACGTCTACAGATTGTTCTGTGGTACAATCTCAATATGCATGAAGGTTTGTGTTCATGACAGCCATAATAACAACATTTACATGTCTTTTCAAACTGTATTTACAGCAGGTATATTCAAATAACAAATGTGAGTTGGTATATAAATGCAAAAGAATATTCAGACTAAAATATTATTATGCATTTATATGCATGTTGACATGTATGTTCTTTGTACATAGTAAGTACTAGTTTTGCAAGCTGCTACACACACACAGCTTCTCTAAATAGGCCTGGCTGATTCAACAGTCAGCATCTTCCCTTTTCCTGCATCATTTCGTGTGATGCATGTCAACATTTTAATTTTTTTTCTTGTGCGCTGCATATATTTATTAATTTCACACAGATGTGAGTAAAAAGCTGATTCTTTTACAAAATGCTTAAAACACGACTAGTGCCATGTTTCACCTTACCCTAATTCATGAGTAAGAATTAAAATATATGCATAGCTGAAAAACTAGATTTCCCCTTTGGAACAAGAAAGGCTTGAATTGGAACGTGTAAAAATGATAAATTTGAGAGTATTATACAGTCACAGACAGAACACAAAGAATATCATATTTTATTTCTCATGTAAAAATTTAGAAAAATAACAGATCTTTTGAACTTGAATGGGGAAAATCAGTTAAAATAAACTTCTGAAGATCTGTGTATTTCTTTTGTTTTTGCTTTTGTAGAAATGGAATCATTGAAGGTGTTGAAATCCAGAATGATATGCTCTTTTTGTGTTTTCTGTCATGAAATGATGCACTGCATAACAAAAGCATGTCCAATTACAATCAAATTCAGTTAACTTTGTCCACACAGACACACACATTGCTAAGTACAATAGGCAGAAGAACGATACACCAGTTATAGTGCCCGGGATTTAATTTCAGTTGTTGAAATGAAAGCTGTGTCCTTATGCTCTGCACTCTTTGTCAGAGATGGTTTTTAATTGTGTGCTGTGTGGGATATATTACTGGTTTTTGCAATCAAAAAGCTGCTTTCTAGTGATGAATAGCACAGGGATACGGATGTTTCAAAGGATGGGCAGTGGCAAACAAAACGAAAAGCTAAAGACGAGAGAGAGAGAGAGAGAGAGAGAGAGAGAGAGAGAGAGAGAGAGAGAGAGAGAGAGAGAGAGACCGTGATGCAAAGAAAAAGAAAGAGAGAGAAGGTATTTGGGGTGGGGGCTGGGGCTGGGGGGTTTGGCATGAAGAGGAAAATATGAGTGAGGGGATTGAATCATAATGCTCTCTCTCCACGGCAGGAAATGGTCCTCTGCTGGATTTAAGACTTTGGAGATCAAAACACTCGTGCATCAAAGGCATCATTTCTGTCTGTAGGCATCCACTCCGACAGCCAGGCCAGGCCACGTGCTTTCAACTTATAAGTAGATAAATACCGTATATTTTCATGTTGTGCATAGCCTGTCAGGAGGGACGTATAAAGTAACATATAGTAAGAGCTTCTTGAGTCATGCTGGTGAGGTAACATGGTTCTCTGTGATTCAGGCACTTATCTGACACTGACCTCTTTGAAGAGATTCATGAAGCGTGGTCCGAAGCGCCAGGGCTTGTGTCGGTGACACTGCAGGGAGCTGACGGTCATCTGAGTGGCTCGCTGGGACGCAACAGCGACCATGAACACTGCGTCATACATCAAGGCTGCGTCTGTCTGTGGAGGGGTCAGTGAGACGAAGGAGCCATGTGTAATGCAGAACTAAACATCAGTTGTAAACAGCCGAATTACAGTAAGAAACCGAGAGAGTGTGTCCTGAAGATGTCTACCACAGGAAAATTATGCCAAATTATAAGAGGAATAAACAGGATATAGAATAATGGAACAAATAAAACTGAGAATTACAGCTTTGCCATTTTTATCCTGCTGGAATACTACATAGCTCCAACAGAACAGGTGTTTGTAATGTTAGTGTTTCATAATATAAAATAACAATATGGTCCTTACAGTCATGACTCCATCCATCAGGCCACTCTCTTGTTTTGGACCCTGCAGCCTTTCCATGTTCCACTTGTCCATTGTAGAGGCTACCCACGGGTCATCTATGTTCAGCAGTCTGAAACCTGTCATGTTGACCCCACTGTAGCGGTATGGCTCCAAGTCCAAAGCAAACAAATCCTGCAAAGGGAGCAAGGAGATGGAGATGAGGAGCAGGAGGGAAAGGTGGATGAGTTTGGGTTTGTATGTGTGTGCGATAGAGAGAAAAATTAGGATGGAGATATAAATGCCAGTTCACGCTGTAATGTTCTAAGCCTTTTCATTGTGATGATAAATCACACCAACATTTTTAACATTTCCAGTGGAATTACAAAGCCAGTTCAAGGCCAAATTGAGCTCACAGAGGATGAGCTTGGTCTGTTTGTGCCAACACTGTCTCATATCTCCCAAAAAACAACTTTAGCTGGACATTTTTCTAACTCACCAAAGTTGTGAAGAAAAAATGGTAGTACTCTGTCATCATTCCCATTGATGAAAGCTGCAAAATGAAAAGAAATAAAGCAATAGCAAAAGAAAATGTCAGGCCATATTGCTTATTTTAAATATGAATAGTTCCCCAGTACTACAGCTACAGAGTCACATCTTCAATAACAAAGTAAGTTGCATGGTGCACCCAATATGTTATACATATATTGGTTTAGGTTATTTTGTTTTATGAAATTCTAAATGGAGGAAGCCACTTAACACAAATAAGAATCAAAATTATTGATGGATCTCACAAAGTTAAAGGAACTTTGCCCAAATAGCACCAATCTATAAAATGAAGAATAAGTTTTGGACCATTTAAAGTTTTAACAGTGAAAAGAGGAAGTGCTATTTCATTCTGATGAAGCAATTCAACAACTTTTCTTTATCATATCTTTTAATGGCAGCAATTTAAATCATAATGAAAGCCTTAGTAAACAAGATAATAGGTTTCATAAGAATTTCTACAACACAAAAAGACACTGCCTTGGAAAGAATCATTAAATGTGTTGTTCCCAAAGGACACATAACTGTGTGGAACACAAAAGACCAAACTAATGAAAATACTTGCAGAAGTCCCTGTACAGACCTGCTTAAGGAGCTCGGCAGCCATGCGATAGGAACAGTCAAAGATAATAAAAAACTCCTTGTCTTTCTTCAGTTCCTTAAGGAGCGGTCGGGCATCTTGGTTCCCCGGTGTGAGCTGGCGGATCTTGATCTTCAAGTTGAACTTTGCAGGAGCCTTGATCAACTCCTGCATCCGCATCAAACCTACAAAACAGGAAGTTAGACCTCTCATGTATCCCCCCTTGGACATTTGTTTTTCCTCCTCCTGTGCAGAAAGGTTATACAGAATATCACTTCGGAGGTTCACTGTCTTGCTCAAAGACACTTAGTAAGCTGTGTGCTTGCTGTCATAGGGACTGGGACCTTAAACTGCTGCCCATCTCTTATTTATATCTTCTTCTCAGATTCTTCTACTTTGTTTTTAATCACATCAAAGTCAAATAAACACACACCTAACTACATGTCTGTCTGTATCCTGTATACATGCCAGTGCACAGCCAGGTGTAATTGTGCAGGTGTGTGTCTGCGTGACATTTCAGAAAAGTACATTTCTGATCAAAAATAAAAGGCAAAAAAAAAAAAAAAAAAAATCCATAAACTATGACATTTCAACAGTGGCATTTCATATTCTCTCGGTCGTGGGCAGGGATGCTATACAGGACACTGCTGGATTCAGTGCTGTGGTTTGGCTCACCGCAGTTTGAAATCAGAGGGCAGGAACTCTGGGGGGACTGGGGCCCTGTAACAGATTGGGTTCACTGGCCAGCACGAGGAAGGTGCAGCAGAATTGCACTGTGTGAGTAATTATAACCATGACATATGAATATACTGCATGGTCCAGAAAACACAAGGCAGCACTTTTGACCTCGTCTATGTATTGGTTCTTTCAAATGTCATGAAGTGTTATGGTTGATATCCAGCAATCGAGTTTGAAGTAAAATCATTACCGAAATACAGTTTTCAGTCACTTATTCTTGAATAAGTAGAAACTGAATGTTGTAGATTTTGAGAAAAAGTGTTTTTTTTTTTTTTTTTTTTTTACCTTAAAATCCATATTCAGGTGCAGGTCAGCATCATTATAATATTAGTATTATGAGACAATGTTTTTTCCTGGGATTTTGGCCGTCGCAAATTTTGAGAGTGAAAAATGGCAAAGTTACTGATAAAAACCTTACCTGTGCTGTCTTCATAGACCACTGTTAGCTTCCTCCATTTGAAGAAAGTGACTACGTCCAGGATGGCCCTGGCGATGGCGGTGTACTCGGGATACAGGTTGATGAAGAAGGTGTCCTTGTTGTCCACTGACGGGTGTTTCCAGCGGGTCTGGATGTGAGGGACTTCCAGGGCGTTGCAGATGGACTGAACAGCACTGACCGAGGAGCTGTGAGAAGGGCCGAACACAGCAACCACCCCAAGAGCTAGCTGGTCACACACTGGTGGTAAAGAACAAAGTGAGGTGGTTGATAATCACAGGTTTGTGTGACTGTAGTTGCTGCCTTTTGTAAAAAGCTTTAAAATATTATTATAATTAATACTGAGTAATAGTGAGTAATTTTACTAACTATGGAAAAAGTAGTGAAGGCTCACTCAATCCATGTCACGTTTATGTAGTTAAAAACTTAATAAATTTGTAAATAAATACATACATTCATGTTTGGAGAACTTAAAAGATGCATTAGATGCATTTCCAATCTTAGAGAGAGATGCTATTGATGCCTAATTAAGCTGCGCTGTCTTATTGATTTAGAATACCTACAAACTGCCTGCAGAGGCATCAAAATGAAATGAATTAATTTGAATTAGAGTGCGTTATAAACCATTTATGAAATGTTTGTGTACTGCTTATAAATGCTAAATAGGGTGACTAAGTTCTACTGCTCATGTTACGTCTTAAAATCATTTCATACCTCTCCTGGAAGCCTCAAAGCCATCAAAGAGGTTGATCCGCTGAATGTCATAAGTAAGAGTAGTGTTTGGCATCAGGGTCTTGTTGCGGTTTATGTTGTTTACAGCAAACTTGAATGCCAGCTCGTCCATACTCACTAGCTCACTTTCCCGGGTCTCGAAAATACCACCTGCATGTGGAGATGGAGGAGAAACACAGAGACCAAGTTGAAATCAGAAATGTAATGATAGCTATCACTACCAATGTGCAAAAACACTGTAACCGCAGCAGTCTTGGTGATAACAGAGCTTGAATTGATGGATTCTGTTCTCCTGTGTGGGTTGAGAAATTCTGCCACTTTTGGTAAGAAGAAAGCTTTTCAAAACCCACCACACAAATTTAAAAAAGCCAGACAGTCAATCTGAAAGTAAGGTTGTTACATTTTCACTGTTCACTAATGATATGTCTTTTACTAAGTGCTTAAAAAAAAGGAATTTGTGATTATATGCATGTACGCACAAACTTTGTACTCGTACTTTTAACCGGATATGGAAAATTCATGACCTTCAGACAAATAAATAAGCGCGACATAAAAGTATGTTTCAGTAGAAAAGCTTAAATGGGAACAAACAGCAGTTAATGTAAATAAAGGAACACAAAGTGTATCAAAAAGCACATGGACACCAGAAATTGAGAGCATTGTGATTAATGTCTGAGAGCTACTGAATGAATAATGGAAACGGAAAATGTTTTAATATGTGTAATTATGTCTCCCTAACACTGTACTTTAAATCAGCAAATGGTTGTTGGACCCACGCAAGTTCAAAACAAGGAACACACACGCTTCTAATCATCCCAGTACATATGTGCTCGGCGCAAAACAACTTGTACTAATGAATATGCTTTTATTTTATCAACTACAGGAAATTACCAACAGAGGAGCAAACGTCAAGGCCTTGATGAACTGAAGTGGACTGAATTCATGCTGTAAATGCTATTTCTTTAATGTTACAGGCACCACTTTCTATCAAAGAACCATTGTTAAGTCTGTATAACTTTATACCTAATGGCTTCACCAATAGTTATTAAATAATTCAGTATTGCTTTGCAGATAAAACTCATCAGAAAGAGCTAATTTGGGGTTGGCAGATTATTTAAAAAATCGCTTGGTGGTATATCCTTTTTGTTTGATGCAGTTGATAAGTTCATCATTAATATATTGTCATAGGTTTGTCACTTTCTAACACATTCTCAGTCTAAAATGCTGAAAGTCATTAATAAAGGGTTTTATTCATCAAGTCAGGGCCTGTGAGAGTTAATAAGATGTTAATAGATGGACGCTGGTCTAGATTGTCTGCAGCCCTTCTCTACAAGGTCAGTGATCAAACAGACTAAGCAGTCAAAGGGAATTTTTTTTTGCAACCTGGCAACCCGAAAGCTATCAGAGAAAGTGTTATTAACAATTAATAATGAGATCATTACAACCTATAAAGGGCACCTTATAAGAAAATGAAACCAAATTCTGTAAATGACAACAGGTAGAAGACACTGCCATGGACAACCATGGACAAAATGTAGTTGTCATATGGTTCACAGAAGCCAGACAGATACAGATAAGTCTAAACCAGACAAGGTCGACAATATTCACATATATTTGCTGTATAAAACCGTCTGCACACTAAAATTACACCAAATGTTCTCTGCAGCCTGACTTAATGAGGGTCATTTCAGATAGTTCATTTTATGCAAACCAAATCTCCCGGTCATAAACAAAGCCATAAACATGTTATGTCCACAATAAAAAAGAAAATATTTGTAGTTTCAGTGCCTCCAGCTTCAGTATTCTACAAGCGATTTTTGGAATTATTTTGGAATTCCCACAGAAGCGTGCAAAATGAAGATGAATATTAACGCTTGAAGATGAACAATCATAATTTTCTCATATAGTATATTCTAAACACTTTGTTCCTCAAAGAAAGTCATGTGGATTCAAAGGCAACTGCTCTTCCACTGCTCTCACGTTCACACTACGGGGACCCAAGGCCACACACAACTCGTTACATGGACCAGCTGTCAGCAGGCTTTGAAGAAACTTCTGAAATTGCCCCGAAACTCCTCATCAACATCCTGTCATCCGGGTGCAGAAGATGTGAAGTGTGGACTTAAAGGCAAGATGAAATGGAAGTAGCATAATTGCTCCAGCGGTGTGAAAGGGCAGGAAATAAAAAGGCTTTCAGAGCTGCTTGTGGAGGTTCAAAACGAGCTTTTGAGAGACGAGTCAAGTCACATCAGTCAAGGCAGGGACAAAGAAACTGAAATGGACAAGTAATTGTCATTCCTGTCGTTAGAATTTTAAGGGTAGTATCCACAGCATGACACTGGTACATTTTTGCTCTGTTGCCGAATGTAATTTTAACAGTTTGGTCTGTCTGCTGCACAATTTGTTCAGTCTAGTAAAATGTTTCCTGTCTTTCCTTCCCAGAAGCTGCATTACAATGTACAAATGATAACAATGACTTCACCAGACGGACTTCACCATTGCAGATCTACACCAACCCTGAAAATTAGATATTGGTACAGTGTGGAGCAGAAATCCTGAAAGTTTACTGTGATTGTTTGCTTTACTCTGAAGCACCACAGCACTAGTGTGCCACTGAATTCATTTACTCTCATTCTGGTTCTAGTACAGATGTATTGTTTCCCATAAATGAAGCATGATGCAGCAAAAGAAAGGACTCCCCAGTTGCCACACAGAAACTGGTCATATTTTAACCCTTGGATGCATGACCTACCAATACCTACACTCTTCCATGAGTGGGGTCAAAAATGACCCCAATTAGAATAAATGCGCTTTTGCAATAAACTTAAGAAATTTCTTTAATTTTGGTTAAAGATAATGATTTTTTATTATATTTTGATTAACAAATGAGTGATTTCATTTTTGACATGTTCATTTATCATATTTTATTCACATTTTATCACAAAAGAAACAATCAATCAATCATGTATCAAAAAATGTCAAAATCAATTGTGTGTATGTCTGTCTGTTACTACAATGAAGGATGAACAGAGAATGAACATAAAGTAAGTCCAGGGACCATAACACTGTCCACGCACATGTAGAGACACAAATGTCTTCTCTCTTCTCACTGTGTGCAGCTGTTACAAATGACTTGCTGCTGGCTGTGATCGTTGCACACAGGAATACTGCATTTCCAGCAGCATTTGGTGGCTTTGCGATCTTTGTTTCTTGGACACATCTGGCATCTCTTTCTCTTCTGTTGGCCCTGTGTGCTTCTCTCCTGTGGCTAATTTGATGACAATAATACTAATACCCTATCACAGAAAAGTCAACTAGCTTTGTAGTTGGTAGTAAGCTAACTAGCTAACAACAAAATAGGCTAATTTGATGACAATAATACTAATACCCTATCACAGAAAAGTCAACTAGCTTTGTAGTTGGTAGTAAGCTAACTAGCTAACAACAAAATAGGCTAATTTGATGACAATAATACTAATACCCTATCACAGAAAAGTCAACTAGCTTTGTAGTTGGTAGTAAGCTAACTAGCTAACAACAAAATAGGCTAATTTGCTGACAATAATACTAATACTCAGAAAAAAAAAAGTAGATAAATGAAGATAATACTTACATGTATGTTGCTGTGTAGAAATGACCTCCTTGGTGGTGAAACTGCTAGCATCAGATGTGTAAGTGCAACAGTAAGTGTATACTGACAATCACAGTTGATAAGGATCAAAGGTTCCTGGGCTAACTTCAGATTTCATAGGAAATGTATGGGGTCATTTTTGACCCCGCTCATGGAAAAGTGGGGTAGTCATAGAAAAACTGCAATTTCTTGAAAAGTGTGAAAAAAAAATTTAAAATTGCAATGGCCTCATGTCACAAACATGTTTTATGAGGAATACCTGGAATATGAAAATATAAATACTTTTAATTTAAAAGATTTTGAAGAATAACAACCCTTGGGGTCATTTTTGACCCCACTTATGCATCTAAGGGTTAAATAAAGAACTTGCCATATGACATCAAACAAGTATGTTTATCTTACATTTTGTCCATTTGACTCATTGTAGGTCAAAATTTACTGTACTGAAAATGTATTCACTGGATCTGCACTGGTTTTTATGCACCTGGTCTCTGAAGTGACACTGATAGATCAGGGTTTGTATTACAATAATAGGTCTTCTGGAGTACATGCCAGTTTTTCATTTCCACAAACAGGAAGTGATAAAGGTCCAAGGTGGTTGTTTGAGCTATTATTGGAATTGAATTAATAGGCCATCACAACAGGTGGATAATGAATTCATTATTATTCATTCAGTTGTTGGTTAATTGTTGCCTCCATGTACCAAGACACTATAATATGGCAGAAAGGGGAGAGAGGACTTTTATACACTTGCCAATGAAACAGCAGCTTATTAGCAATTATAATCAAGAGCCATTAGTCCATTAACATAAAGATGTAATTTCTTCTGCAGTTACCGTAATTACTGCCAAGCATATAGCAGTAACAGGAAGAAACCCATAAAAATGTGGATATGTGGTACAGAACGACGGATGGATGGGCAGTTTATCTGCCTGCTGCAGTGGGAGGAAAATACAAAACAAAAAGCTGAAGAACAAATCAGAGCTTCATGCCAGTGTGTCATGTAGAGCTGATCAATCTCTTCAACAACCCACTGGATAGATAAAGATGTTTATTGGTGTGTGAGTGTGTGCGCACATAGAGATTCTCATATTGTCCATCTGTCACTTAACTATTTAATTACAAATAATTATGTCTAACATTAGTCATGCGTCATCTTCTTTTGCAGAGCAGCTTGAACTTTACTGTGGGTTGTGACTGCTGCAGTCATGGAAATGGCATTTTTTAAACATTGTGGATTTTTTTTTTTCCCTGGCAAATGAATTAATGTACCTCAGAGCACTAAAAGCATTCATTTAGCTCCCAAATAATGAGGAATAATTTGCCTCAGGAACACACATCCATCTGGCCTACAAGACAGCATAAATGGGTGTTAAAAGTTTCAAAGGACCCACAGGACTCCATAAATGCCTCTTAACATGCATCTGGGGTCTGCAGGTAGATTTGATCTGCATAAAATTCAAGCACACTCAAGATGCACTGAGGCTGCTTAAAACACAGGACAGCTCATTATGGTCAAATTGAGGGTGAGTGTAAACATAAAATCTTCCATTTGCCAGTGGTGATTAATATTTGCGTAAAATTTTGTTATTTAACAATGTCTTACTCCATTTGTTCTTCATTTGAAGGTTTGAAAGAGATGGAGAAGCTGTGATGTAGAAAGGAGACGATAAAGATCACACTCCAGAGCGCAACGCAGGATATTACCGTTTTGTGTTTTCATGAAGTGAACCACCGGAGGAAGAAAGAAAAAAAGATTTTTGACTCACCAATGACAACTTGTGCTAACATGATATTTGCATAGAGATTACCTGCACATTTTTAATACCCTAGCACAATCTGGATGTGTATAGAAGGGTATATTCTGTGTTGTAATATCTGATGTTTTCTCAGACTGCCACAGAAAAAAAAAAGATTAACTGATGATTAAGTGCCTTAAAGGTACATTAGCATGCAGGGCTCTTATTCCTAATTATTTCTCTGACATTTTCAACTGTTGTTCACACTTTTGACAGAGAGGGAACTAAGTTTTAGGGGAAAAAAAACAGATCTCAGGTGTCAAACTGAATGACAAGACATGTCACTGCACCCACCGAAGACAAATAAAGGGAGACGTACGAATGGGCAAACAAGGCAAAAATGCAGTCAGGGATGTAGAAACAGGGGAGAAAAAGAGAAGACCTGTGACAGGGACAGACAGAAATAACTGAGCATGACTCCTAGGGCACCAAAAAGACTTGGAGTAGTCTCTGGAAGTTATCTGTGGCAATGCTTACTCAGCTAAAATTACAAGATAATTTTCATCAACTGTACCTTTTTACACATTTACACCAAATTAATATGGCTCAAAAAACATGGCTCTTTTTTTTTGCATTATCACTAAAAAACAGGAAAAAAGGAATTTTTTTTTAGGTGTAGTTTTCCATTTTGGTGCTGATTTTCTACCATGAAAGCAGTATGTGTTATAGCTGCAATTACGCTGGCAAAAGACCAGGGCTTCCTCTCAGGCTGAGTTTCTCTCAGGTTCCAAATTCATTTATTTTTTTGCTCACAGATCAGACAGACACAGGTGTCACTAAATCAGACAAAGACAAGGATGGATAGAAGCGACTGTTCCGCTCGCCGTCCTTAACTTAATCTGCACATCGCAAGAAAAGCCCCATGGGACCAAGGGATCAATACATACAAATGAATACCAGTGTTATTTACGCTATTCCCTGACACTCACTACAGCTACCTCACCATCCTCACATCCAAAAGTCCCTGGGTTTCTGCCAGCATGATGAATGATCACACTACTGAGGCAGCCAATTCCACAGGGTATCTGTGTGTATATCTCTGACAGAAGTGAGGCAAACTTTTCCAAACTCTCTCAATTTGGCTGAGGATCGATTCATTTGTTTTCCTAATGGCCTGACGGTTGTTGGAGAGACAGAAACTAATGAATAAAATTAAGCAGGTACCCTTTTTTATAAATGTAGATTACAACTCCAGCTGAATTTAAGCAACTCAAATGAACCCCTTACTGTCCAAAGTTTTTGTGTATAATAATTTATATATAATATTTCACAAATTGATATTTTCACATTAGATAAATGTATATTTTCATACATATATTGATGTCACACCTTGTGTAAAATCTTGGAATGTCCTCTTTTAGACTGTACAGGGCAACACAGTGATGAAAACATTTAATGCTACATTTAAAGTCTTACCTGCTGCTTTGCAGCTATCTTGTCTCACCACAGTAGAGCATGATTTGTGGGTCAAGAAACAAGGGTCCATGGACAACTGGGGGTTCACTTTGAAAAGCCAATGTCCACTAATTAAATCAGCTCATAAAGTAATAATGACAGGAATACGTGAGCTTTGACATGAATACAGGAATTCCATAGTTTCCTTTTCGTGTGGTAACCTAAACATCCAGAACAAAGCCAGTTCAGATGAATTCAAACAAATGATTTACAGCGCAGGAGAACAACACGCCAATCAGAATCTCCTTTAGACCAAAACCTATGGACCTATGGACTGTTTAATTAAATGATTCTATAGCAAAAATATACTAATTTATACTAATATACTCCTGCACAGGCCAAAATTAGAAATTATTGGGAAAAGCATCTCAGAATGCACAACACATCAGACCTTGAGGCAGATGGGCTACAACAGCAGGAAACCACGTCAGGTTCCACTCGTGTCAGCCAAGAATAGAAATCTCAGGCTGGAGTGAACACAGGGTCACCCAAACCAGACAGCTGAAGACTGGAAAAACTCAGCCTGGTCTGATGAATCTGGATTTCTGCTGAGGCTACAGATGGTAGGGTCAGAATTTAGCAACAACAGAATGAATCCACAGACCCAACCTTTCTTGTGGTAACAATCCAGGTTGCTGGTGGTAGTGTAACAGTTTGGGGAATATTGTCTTGGCAGACTTTGGGTCCCTGAATACTAGTGTATGATGATTTGAATACCACAGCCAATCTGAGAATTGCTGCTGACCACGTCCATCCCTTTATGGACACAGTTTACCACCTTGTGATGGCTACTTCTAGACTGATAATGCACCATGACATAAAGTAAAAGTTGTCTCAGACTGGTTTTAGGAACATGACAGTGACTTCTTTTTCAGTGGCCTCCTCAGTCACCAGATCTGCTGAAACTGGAAAGCGAAATTAAAAAGAGAAAGAAATAAAAAGACAAAAAATGTAAAAATAAAAAATAAAAAACAAAATCTTTCTTTTTCTGTGTTTAAAAACTCTTAATTGTGATAGGAGTGAGAAAAACATGCAAAATGAAACTCCAGAGTATTATATTTGCAATGACATCAGGGACATGCATGAGATCTGGAGCGTTGTGGAATTATAAACAGCTTTAAATTTTACAGGAGGAAATGCACATAGTCATGAAGTGATCATTAAGTTAACAGAAAGCGACACCTGGAGCCAAACATTGCAATTCTATGATTTTTCTCACTCTCTTAAACACACATATGTACGTGCACAAGTGCGCACACACACACACACACACACACACACACACACACACACACACACACACACACACACACACACACACACACACACACACACACACACACACACACACAGATAGTGTCTATGTATGTAAATCTTTTAGAGCTGGGCCTGAGCTGAACCATCAAAGCTGCACTTATTGGTCTTGAATGGTCCTGAATATTAATGTGTGACCCAGAGCTAAACTCCAGATCAGAAAAACCTCTGCATGTGCTACTGTGGACTTCACCAGATAAAATGAATAATCGCTGTCCATGCTGAAAAGAGCTCGAACACTCTGGTGAGCTTAAATAAAGATGTTATCAAGAGATACAGAATACTTTGTTTTCTCCATTTCAGGTGGCAAAAAATAAATAAATAAATAAAATAAAATCATGAGTACCACTTTACATAAAGGACTTTAGGATTTTAACTCATCACAGATAATATCAGTATTAGTTTATATTATATGTCAGATGCTAATGAACAAAATATTGACCAGCATAGCTATCTGATTTTTTTTAAGTCTTAAATGTCAGTGTCAGTATCAGCCTCAAAAATCCAGTATTGATTGGGTGCAGGTTGTTGTTAATGGCTTGTTTAATGATTAAATTCTGTGTATTAACATGACAGTAAACAGTAATGACACTTTTCAAATCAGTAATAAGAAGATATACAGTACAGATATACAGTGCACACCCTCTTTAATCCAATGTAACCTTCTTTGAACTCTTAGCAAGCTCTTCAAAGTCCCACCTCCACTCAAAAATATATGTTTTAATTATTGCTAATTCACTTGGATGTCTGACGGTGCATGTGCAGAGTTTGACACTAGAAGGGAGTTTTCACATTCTTCTGCTGAAGAGGGAAAAAGCTTCTCTGTGCTCACCTTTAATTTGAAAATTTGAGACTCAGACCTACAATCATATGCTACTTACAGATGAGGGATGTGGAAACTTGAAATTTCCAGCGCTTGTACACTGAGAATGCACTTTTCTTTGAATTAGACATCTTGAGATATCCTGTGTCAAAGAGTTCAATGTTTGCAACAAAAAGATATTTGCATATTTATAGAGAAAGAATAACTCTGAACCATATTATTGAAGGTGCAGTATTTTTATGTGTTTAAACATGTCTGGAGGGGATGTTCACTTTATCAGAAACTCCACCTGTTCCCTGGCTGCCCCCTCATCCTCTCATCTCAAACAGCAACCTCTTCTGTCAGAAAGGTGCACCCTTCATCTAAATATAGACTCACCCCAAATTCTTTACAGGATCATAATGGTTTAATTTTGATTTGTAAAACACTGATATACAATAGAATACAGTTTTGTGCATTTTGAAATATATCACTATGAATGTATAGCGTTATAAAATGTTGCTCTATGTTATCTGATCCAGGACCAGCAACCTATGTCCCCCCCTCTGGCCTATTGCTCTCAAACAGGTGGTAATGACACCGGTTCTTCATTCATTCAGTCAATTAGATCAACACATTACTGTTCGACTCTGGCCTGATTCAAAGCCTGAAAATGCGACGCTCAGATAATGAACACAGCCCACAGCGCTCACTCCTGTCTAATCAAGTCTAGGTGAAGTTCTCTCACTCCTCTTAACACCACTCCAAGGCCTATGACAGAAGGACCGAGGATGATTACATCGCACCAACTACCTACACTGCATCCATCTCAGTGATGGATGGGTTTCAGCATTTGTGAAGATCAGCTGCCAGGGGACATATTTTGAATGAAAGTGCCCCAAAAAGATTCTCTGGTGAGCGGAGGAGTATACAAGGAGGAATCAATAATCTATTACTTTCACCTGCCTTTGTGTCTGGGTATGTGTAGCAATAAGCACATGTAGTCCTCAATAATGCATCTTGAAATCAGATTGAAATTTGAATGATTTAAAAGATACTTTCATAGATATTGCATGAAGACTGAACTTCAGACATATCCCTTGATGGCAAAGCAAGCTGTGACTTCCCAAAATGTTTCTGAGTCTGAAAATCTAGTATCCATAAAAAAAAATAGTCTTTTTGAAGAAGAAGATGAATGCTCTTTACCAACAAGATATTTTCTGTTCAAGGAGATTCATTAATAAAGGTGGGGTTATTTATTATCAGCCCAGAGGGAGAATTCTTGCTTGGATCCACCATATGTTTTTCTTATGGTGATTTAAAATTCACCTAAGACTATTTCAACAACCTTTTCTTTCCACAAAGGACTCGCTGTGTGCTCAAAATGGGCTGAGATGTGGAAGGTGCAGACTCCTTGGCTATAGCTGCAACTGGCTTTGTCTCCTAAACTAAATTAAACTAAATGGGGAGTGAACTGAATTTGTCGTTTATTGCAGGTTATCTCTGACTCTGCACTGACACAACCTCACCGACAGGATTACCTCTTAGATAATAATAAGAACAAATAATCCCATATCCACTTTTTCTGGGATACAAAGCTCAAACCACCACTTAACAAATACTCAGCAAGATTACAGCCACACATTTTGGATAGCTAATGGGATATGGGGGTAAAAACAGAAAACAATAAAGGAGTTTAAAGTCCAAAAACCACAGACAAGACTATGGGGACAGGATGTTGATGTAGTGTTACACATCTAAGATGCTCTCATATCTCAGGTCTGAAATTGAAATTGAAAACACATACATACATTTACCGCTGGTTGCCAACTCAGACACGCAGGGAAACACAAACATCACCGTGCGTAAACAGCTGTTGCGCTTACCTATTCTAAGGACCTGTGCCGAGCTCAGACAGAGCTGCGCCGCGAAGAGAAGGTAGAAGAAAAGTCTCTTTCTTTCATCCATTAGTGCTCCAGGCAAACTCACCGCGAATACTGACACCATGACAGAAAGACACGACCTCGATCCAAGCGCTGGAACACCTGACGGGCCATGCCAGCGCACAACCTTTTAAGTTTTATTCCCCATTCGATCCCTTCCACTCTGCATCACTCCATCGCACCCAACAAACAAATAAACCCCCCAAAAAAGATGATGATGAATGTACTGTCCTGTAATAAAAAAATCAGTCCAAGTCACATGTTATAAATAAAAAAGTGGCAGCAAAACTAAATAAACAAAAAATAGCCAGAGTAAACAGGTCCACTTTTACTACTACTTCATGCGCCTCCAGGCTGGCTGGAGCAAGAGGGAGAGTGAATGTGCAAGGATCATTGTCAAGTAAGCCGAAATTTCAATGGCTTCCGGAAAGCGATTTCAAAATAAAACCAATCTGAGAACAGCCCACACCTGTTCGTCATGGAAGTGTGAAAACGGACATTTCACACGGCGTTTTTGTTGAGTGAGGCGATGAGGCCATATGGTATACAGGTATCTGGCGAAAGATACAGCTGTTCATCATGTATAGTCAAACTATTTTGACGTGTCTTTTTTTTAGACAAGAGAAGCAGGAATGATTGCTGTCCTCCTGGAAATATATATTTTAGCTAAACAAATTAAAAAAAAAAAAATTATTATTATCTGTTCTCCAAAGATGTACCTGCTTTTTTATTTTTAACTTGACATTTCAGCTTTTACACTGAAATTACCCGTGGTCTAATTCTGGTTGTCTCTGGCGAGTTTGACTCTATTTGGTTTGGATTAAGGAGCAGATGGATTGGCAGCGGTTCTCTCCACCGGTCCTGATGAGAGGAGAATAATCTTCAGGTTACAGGGCAGATGCCAGATTATCTCTCACTGCAGACAAACAAGGTCTTTATCTCACTGGCCCACTGGATGCCTTCCCATTCAGTCCCAACGTTCATGAAAGACAGTTCAAATAACGGGCTCATAACATGGGAATGTATTTTAAATAATCTAAACAGAGTCACCTGTTGTGCTCCCTCACACCCCTCACCAAAAATATTTAATGCCTTCATAGAGACCTGAGTAAACACTGTATTTTCATTATTCTGTCAATGTTTTGTGGATGGAGGGCCACAAAACTAGTGATTGATGCGGCATCTGTTCACCACTACACTGAACACTTTCTGTGGTTTGTTAACTCTGGACTGTTGTTTGATATTGTGACATTTGAAAAAGGCAAAGATTCCTGATGCCAGCCATCTCAAAGTCTCACTCTCCTCAAGCAAAGTCCGCATCACATCAGAATTGACATTTTGTTTATCACAATGTTTGTGAACTCTCTCACGGCTGGGAGCCAAATGATCTGAGGAAACCTGCCAACTCAACCTGGACCTCTGACAAACAGCCTATAGACAAACTTAATTAACTCAGAAAATGACCATCCAGCCTCTCCAGAAGGAGTCCTTGGGCAACAATCCTAACACCACACTCGCCTGATATGAATACTGAGCAGAGAACTTCTGTTAAATGCCATACGTGTAAATGTCTGCTAGTGCTGCAGAAACAGGACTACTTATTAAATTAAAAAATACAAACACTAGAGGTCCATTCTGGTCAGGCAAATTGAATTTCAAAGATATTTCGTCCTACTTAACTGTATATATCTGTGTATAATGTAGTTTGGAATTTCCATGTGATGTCTTTTACCTTAAATCATGTCATATTTTCACTAAATTAAGCTCCCTCCCCCCCTTCAGGTTTAAACTCAGAATATTTGTTCAGTAATCCATCAAGAGAACTTTGGATCCATCCTTTTTTTCCCCTAGACTTTAAAACCAAGAAAGTAGATTTTCAGACTGAAATTGAATCTTCAAAATGGTCTGGCATCAATCATTATTTTTATTTCATCAACTGAATGTGAACTCACAATAACCTCCGTGAAGAGCTGATGATGATAATGAAATGCTAGGTGTCCCTTTGAGAGAGAAAAGTTGGTTATTAAGCTTTTTAATCGATATTGCAGAAAGAAAAAGTAAAAATGAAAAATAATTAGCACTTTCACACAAAACTAAATTTAGAAAATTTATTTTAACATAAAAAGATAATACTCCACAGTTTTTATGTACGAACACAGTTTTAGTACAAAGGGAGGAGTCAGAGGGGTTCTCACAGGATTTTCCTCCAAGGCCAGGTGATTGTACCTCACAGTCTGAACGTCCTTACTGGGCACCATCACCCAGTAAGCTAAAATCTAAGAAACCTGCTTCATAATAAAAACACAATATTAAGAACATCCAAAGTGTGTTTGTTTGTTTCCCTCCACTCTCCTCACTCTCTGAATAAGAGATAACTGGCAGGTTACCCCTCCCCTCCCACAGTTGGGTTTTAAGTGCATGTTCAATACATCCATTAAGGTGCGATGTGTTGATTTCAGCAACAGTGCGTTGTTGTGATGACATATAGTGAAACAGCACAGCCTGGTGGAAAGGGGAAGAAATGCAGGAGTGGTATAGTGGAAATAGTTAAGGGAGTGAAGTCTGTCTCAGCCAGTTTATTTTGTGGTTGTGATGCTGCTTGTCATGATAAAGGTCAAAGGAGCTGGAGAGAGTAGAAAATGATGTCTGAATCGGTCAGAGGACGACTGCATGACAGCTCTTCCCCTTGGAGTTAAAGTACAGTCACTAACATGGTTCTGTTGGATACTGGTTTTCATAACAACAAAGAAAATTCAAGTAAAACAGGATTGTTGTAGGAAATATTATGCTATTCATCAAGGACATGGAGCATGGGCAGGGTATGGCCTCTGGGACAAAAAGGGTCCAGTATATTTGATGACCTTAATGAAAAACATTGCTTATTAAAATAACAATGCCATTTTATTTAAGAAACTAAAGCAAAGACTGGACATTCATGTGAAGGACACAAGCGCTGGCTCTCTCAAGCCTGTCTCGGGCATCAAACACACAAAAGGTGGTTTGCAACACTGGGCAGAGGAATGTGGTGTAAGCATTAAAAAATACAGTAAAAATGCAATAATTAAATAAAGAATTGGTAGACTATATGTTGTCCAAACTATCTTTTAAAAGGATTTCTAGGAGACAAAAAGTGAGCTTCGAAACATGTTTTTATACAAGAGGTTAACGGCACTCTATTGTACTCCTGACTATACACCGATGTGCAGCTGATATTAAGTTAAAACGATAAAAAGCACAATAAAGCTAGTTGGATCTCACCATCTTTTACACAGCAGTCGTTAAGCCAAAAGCCCCTGAAGAAGAGTTCAGTAACACACAGCCCTTGAGTGTCAAAATACAAACACAGTTTCTGAGTCAGAAAAATATAACACCCACATTCCTGTGTTGAAAAATAGACATTTTTGGCCAGAAGGTCACAGTTCAGTGATGACGTCTCCTCAGTACAATGTGTGCATGGTACAGTAGCTGCCTAGAGTCTCTGTGTCTGTGCTTCTGTGTACTATATGCACTTACAGTGTACAAACACATACCTGCTTATTTACTTGCGTGCACGTGCAGTGCTGTCTTGTTCATACGTTCACATACCTACGTTCCACAGGTGCGTGTGATGCCTGGGTGTGTGTCCAAGACAGTGAGGACTCTATTCTTTCTTAGCCACTTTACAGCAGCTCGGGATGAGAATCAAGATACCTCAAACGAAGCAGAGTACTTTTCCTTACTCTGTGTTGTCAGTACTTTAGGATTGTCTGAATAAGGGAGATACAGGTGAGGTGGGAAGAAAAGGGTTGTGTAGTCAGACAGGAAGGACTGGCTGAGGTTCAATACCTTCTATACATGTTTTCTCCTTCAACTTCTACATAGTTAAAGCTTGTATCCACTCTATCCCCCATTCCCCCAAAGTGGAAGAAACCACACTTTGTCTCCTTTCTTCATCTTGTTGTCTGTAATTAGTTCAGAAGACGTCACTGTTGCAACCATTAGCAAAGTCATCACGTCGCACCCAGACGACGTCATGGTCATTGTTTGTGGCCCCCTCCACAGCACACTGCTTCAAGGGAGCAAGCTTTAGAGTTGGGGTTGCACAGCGGGACAGAGAGACACCGCAGTAAGTGAAGGAATCTACTGAGCCTGAACCGTCACCCTGCTTTATTCGATTAACTTCCTCCTCCTGTATCACGGTCTGTATGTTCTCACCTTTAGTCTCTACTTGCCCGTTCAAGTTGTGGCTCCTCACCTCTCCACCCTCTAGATTGAGTCCTTCCATCTTCCCCTCCAGGCCGTCCGGTTCTGCTGACGCAGCTCGGACAGACTTGCAGTACTCGTCATCGTCGCTTAAAATGTCTGTCTCCTTCACCTGCCCCACATCGATGCCCTCTCCCTGGTCTTCGTAGCCACCCAGGTCGAACTGCTCTTCCACCCAACGGTCGGTGTCCTCTCCTTGAGTTTTGTGGGATTGAGGGAAGGCATGCTGGAGCAGCGGTGAGCAGGAGGAAGGGTGATGGGAGGGGTCAGGATCACTGCTGTTGTTGTTGTTGCCATGGAAAACCAGGTCGGTGTCGATGGTGAAGCGGTTCCTCACCAGCTTCCTGCGGGCCAGCGTTCGAGATGGAGCTGAAGCTAAACAGACAGAAAAAGATAAAGGACACCTTGTCATGTACAAGCACTTACATTAGACAAAGTAAGCCTTCAGAGATGGTCCTGTGTTCTTTGGTCCCAGCAGCATGTTGTGGTTCCTGTAAACTAGAAGATACACTGAATCTCTGTCACCTGCTCTGTTCATGGTGGGCCGTGCCCCTTTGAGGGCACACAGGCGTTTGCCCCCGAATGGGACGTACTGCTGGTTGGGTGGCAGAGACTCAGTCTTAAGAAGCTGGCGGCGCTGCTTTTCCCTGAGGATGGAGTGGACTGCTTTCAGGAAGTCCTTCTTACTATCTGGAGAACTTTAAATCAGACAAATATACAAGAATTTTAAAAATAATACATTTTAAAAGTGTATTTTGTTGGTTGTGTACCTTCAGTTCTCAGGTTTGAAATACATGTGTACAAAAAAAAAACATACTTGCAGCACAACTGGAAGGTTCTCTCTGGTCTACCTTCAGATTCGGATCTTGTGTGAACTATCTCACACACTGCTGTACCCTCAGAGTCTGAGAGAGGGAGGGAAGAGACATGTGATCTTCATTTATAAAAGCATTCAGTTAATTTCCGTCATCAATTTCTTTCCCTTTAACAACAGGCCATTAGGCAGACAAATGATCATACTAGAGCTGAACTGCTAGAGGCTGATTTAGGACAGAGATAGGACGCAAGGAAGAAGGCATGCAGACCTAAGTATCTGTTTTGTTTGCAAAGGTTATCATTTATTTTCTGTTGGAGAGAAAAATAGTAACACTTAGTGGACTCAAGGGCCTTTGAGGCTAATGTCAGAATTTAGTGGGTCATCAGAAACGACTTCTGTGGTTTGTGTGACTCACATACAAATGATCTTTGCTTTGACCTCAACATTAAAACTCAGAATATATTAATTAGTGGTTAGGGTTCAAATGATGGTGATCAAATCTACTTTGGAACAGAGGAAAAATTTAGTCTGGGTAAAACCAAAAAAGTAACTGTAATGTCCAATTTCCTCAAAGAGTTTTGTCTAAACATTTCACTTCTGAGCAAATACATATTTTAGACTAATTACCAGATAATTAACAAATTAAAATGAAAAAAGCGAGCCAACAACATTTATCCAAGACATGAGTTAGGCGTGTTTCCCAGTTCTGATACTGACTAATCCCTGAGCTGGCACCGACCCCAGCAGCAATTCTAACAGTTAAGCTGTGGAGACCAAACCAGTCGTCAAAGAGCTCATTTTCCCTTGAAGAATTGTAATGCAAGATTAAAAATGACTTCTGCTCTACGTATTTAAGTAGACCTACTTGAAAGGGCACGAACTTGCAGAGAGTCTGTTGCGATCATGTGTCGGAAACGGAAAGGATCCCTGTCATCACTCACAGACGCACGGTGAGATCCACCCTGGAAAAGAGAGACTGGGTGAATATTGAATACGTGACTGCTGCAATACATCAACATCACAGCAGAGAGCACAAGAGTGCAGTGACAGAGGGGTGGTTTAACAGACACAGCTATCTACTGTTGTGTACTAGGGGAACAGTGAAGTGTGCATATAAGGTCTCTTTGGTGTCTTCAATTGCCAATAACTACCTCACATTCAATAACTCAGTCCATTGTCCCATGATGAAGAACATTAACCTTAATTTCTTTGTGGTCTCAAAGTGCTATGCAAAAATAAAAAAAAAAGAAAGCCACATGAAAAAGACACTTCAGAGGAAACAGAGTCCCAATCCGCAGAGCACACCCTCCAAAACAGTGTGTCTCAGACTGGAATTCATTAACAGAAAATGAGAAAAATAGCACTTACGATTTTTTTCCTGTGCTTGGAGCAGTCTTTGTAGACAAATACAACTGCTGTTTTGAACACTAAATAGAGAGCAGGAGAGAGATGAGGAGGGAAATGAGAGAAACCATTAAGAAACCATTCATTCATCGCATATACTCAGTTTAACAACAACGACAGCTTAATGCAGCATGTCAATGGATGCTTTTAGTTACAGCTCTCGAGGAAAACTAAACGAGCCTCAAACTACTGCCGTGCTATATCAGCAGCACAAAAGATGAAAATGGACCAAAGTCATGACATTGCGTGCACAAAGCAACTGTGTCCCCTCAAGATCACCTTGCCAGGGAAAGCCCTTATACCATGTAGATGTAATATTTATTGCCAAACGTGTCTGAGCTGAGTAAAATTTTAAAGACAGAGGGCACTTGTGGGTGTATGAGAATCTCATGTGAACCCATCAATGTGAAGACGACATGCTGCACTTCACATGAACAGTAAGAAATAATGCAAATTCCATATGTTACATGCCCGGCTTTCCTTTTACCTAGTCCATTTCCATCTAAAATAGAGTCCAGTGTCACACTATGCATGACAGCATTATGTGAGATGCAGTTAAGGGCCATGTGCCAGTATTAGTGTTAGGATACAGTTATATAGTGTAGTATTTACCACAGAGAACAGTCAAACATACAATGTGTGCTATAAAGCTCATGGAAAATATCTGTTTCATCTACAACAAAACATCCCACACTCTTGGGAATGAGTGCTCTACAGATCATCTGTCCACCGCAAACCCTGCAGCTGTGACAGGATTTTCAAAGTTATATAACATTTTGACCAATCCTGTGCATGAAGATGTAAAACACCATTTCACAATCTATTTCCTTACTGTTCATACTGAAGAGCCTAGCTTGAAAATAAGACGGCACAACTCAATTTTACAACTCATCATAACTCGAAATGTGCACAAAAGTGGAAAGTATCGGCTAGAAAGCAACCAAACCCAACAGCAAAGCATAAAATGAAGCTCAGTTATTTATCCTGGGTAGATCAGTATGATATATTAGGATGTACTCCAAGGCTGTTGGATTTGATTGTAGTGGATGTAGCTCGATAAATCTAGAAAACATCTCTGTTTTACATTATGAATAACAATGTTCTGAATGGACAACCTGATCTCAATCTAAGAAATGTCTATATTAGGAAAGCCTGTGATAAACCAGAACCAATTCCACAATGTAATCCAGAAGCATTAATCCTTACCAAAAGCAGCCAAGTCAGGGTCCTTTTTGCTCTTCACCAAAGAGGCTGGAGGGTTGATCCACACCACTGTGGAATGTAGCAAAAGATCCCCCATCGACAGGTCAGCCACCTGGGATAAACAGAAGTGATTAAACAGATTGTAAAATATAAAAATCAGTCACTAGATAAGTTAGAAGATTCACAGTGGATAACCTCGAATAAAATGAGCATTAACATATTTACCTCTTTTTTGTCTGCAGTCTGTTCATTGATGAGCTGGTCGAAAACGGCTCCGTACTCCTCGTGAAGCTTTTGCATCTCGTTGATGTGACTCGCAACCTTGTTCATGGCCTTCATTGCAACTGAATGGGACAAACAATCGTGTCACAGTCATAACTATCACACTTGTATCCTTATTTATTATAGTTCCATTAAGTCTGAAGTACAGATGATAAAGACACTGGTTTACCATCCAGGTGGTAGTGTTCCTCACTGTCCGGGTCAGTGAGAGAATAGAGCTCCTTCAGCAGCAGCGGGTACTTCAGGACCCTCTGGATGGGTTTGATTAGGTAAGACTCCAGAGTGGACGAATGCTGCTGTCTGGGGTTTCTCTCAGCCAGGAAAGCTTTGAATTCTGGGTCGGTCTTTGCTGGAGGAGCAGAAATATGACTATTCATTCATTTTGTAAAGGGGGGCAAGAAAACACTGAAAGAGATACAGACCACTGCATCAAAGGGATAAGCTGCTGTACCAACAGAGGATTTCCATCTTAAGATAAAAACTATTAAATAAACAGGTGGCCACTAAAGTGTCTCTCAGGGTGGCAACCATAACAGCAAATGCAGAACTCAGCTGTACTTTTAAATGTGTCTGGACAGCATGATCACACACGCCGTCAATCTCAAGTTTACGCCTCATTGTGTGCTGATTCTAGTTGCAGCTCGCCCTCTGTGCTGCAAGGCATGCGTCTAAAACAACATGTCTCCTCTACTACATTTGCCCTTTAGCTATCACATGCCACTGATGATAAAGAGCAATAAACTATTGTGTAACTATCAGGCAAATAAGTGGTGGCAATGAGCTTGATGCCAGTCAAGAATATTTGCATGTGTTTACCTTTTGCCAACACTTTCGGGACCTTGGTGTGGCTGGCGCAGAAAGCGCTGTAGATCTTGAAGCGATCCGCGTAATACAGAAATGAACCACCCAAAGAGAACAGCACTTTCTGTGGAAACACATGAGCATGTCATACCATGGCAAGTTAAGTCGCTTTACTTTTAATTGTGTTTGATCCATTCAGAGCCAAAGAGAACAAAGTGTTTTGTTTGGGTGGTCCACAGTAGTAAGAGAAATGTAAATACAGTGAAATCCATCATTTGTACTGCTGAACCTGAACAAGACAAATCAGAGCAAACACACCTGCACACCTGCAATAATATATCAGGAATTATTGAAGCCAGTTCTAAACAAAGGAAGTAAATAGCAAGTAAGTAAGTAAGTGGAGTTCAAGAGATCAAACTTCCTTCACCTTAAATTGCTCCACCCTTTCCAATCTGTCCAGATCTGGCACCAGTCTGATTCCATCTTCCAGCGTCCGGAGAAACTCCACCTGGAACTCCACCATCTCCCCGAGGTTACCGAACAAAACGTCCAGCTACAACAAACAAGGAGCATCATTCTCACACTGCTGTGACCTTCAGAGAATTCTCAGTGCTTAGGTTGTGTACTGTATATCTACAACAACTCATTTACAGTTTGTTTGTTTTTTTAATTCTTGAATTATATAGATCAGCTACAAAGTACCTCATCCTGTGTAAGGAAGCTCTCTTTCTGCAAAGGTGTCAAGTAGCACTCTATTAGGCAGTTCAGGTCCTGAAAAAGACAAGGAATATGAAAAAGATCAGCCTGTGATCATTCAAGGAGGAATGAGGCAGGGCATGTATGGGCGTCATTTGATGTGAAGGCTTTTTAATGTGGAGTCATTAACTGAGGATCTTAAATAGCAGAAAGAAATCAGATTGCACAGGTATGAACATATCCCACCATGACACAGAAAGCCTGTCAGCATACTGCACAGCTATAACAATGATTAACTTAAGCTTTACCAGCCCGGTCATGAGAAGCATGTCCGTTAACATCATCGAATTTAAAGATTGTCTTATACAAATCAGAACACTCCAGAGAGCTTGTACTCACTTTGACGTAAGTCTTCTCTGTCTCCACCAGTTCACTGATGACCTTGCGGAGTTTGTCTGCGTGGGAGAGCTGTCTCTGGGTGGCAGTTCCTGCTGTGGGTGGCAAAGCCGACACAGGACTCGGAGAGAGGGATGACGAAGACGACGACGAGGAGCATGACATAGGGCACTCCAGGGGATTCATGTCATGGAGACTGCGGCAGAAAGCAGTGACCTGCTCCGTGCTCTGAACAGAAAGAGACACAGAAACAGGATGTGTCATATTCTACAGGTTTTTAGGATCTGTAAAGGGTCATTTTATGTCGAAGAAGGCTGCTATTAGTGTGTTTTTAACAGCTATTCTCCTAAGAGCTCCTTCACAAAAAAAAAAACTGGAAAATATGAACCTCCAACAAATTGCCCTTTTTCGTTCACAGCACATTCTTGGAGAACCTGCCATAACAACACCCTCTTACATCCCTGGTATCAAAAATACCAAGCATGAGCAGACCTGCCAACCCTGACTGGTTGTAGGCCTAATGGGAAAAATATAAAAACAAATAGGGGCTCTCCTCCCCACCACCCCTCTCTCTGGCTGTTCAGACCAATATTAACTGCTGCAACTCCAAACTGAACTGGTCATACGATACATGTTCAGTAATGATAAGAATCATAAGAAAGTGTGGCTCAACAATTTCTGGAAAAAGCTGGAAATGCAACATCTTACGAGTTGATATGCAGCAGCTGTTTAAGAATTACACACTGGAACCCACACAGGAACATACATTGTTAGGTTCAAGAGGTTCTGTCCACATAAAACTTTTTTTTTTTTTTCACCATACCAAGACTGTGAAGGTGAACACAACAGTGTGTAGGCACCAGAGACAGAAAAATAGAGAAAAAGTGACATAGGAGCGTCATCAACAGTGAGAGGCTGGATGTGTTAAAGCAAATCTGAAATTTAGCATGAGTAACACAGTAATATTAATGTAATTATTCCTACAGGATCAAAATCTTAATCTTTTCTACGTCTGCAAATACAACATAATAATTTACTTCTTCCTATGATGAAAAATGCCACTATCTCTGGATTCAGATCAAACATTATGGTTTGATAGGATTGTTCGCGGGCCAAGTTCAGACAGGCTGTTGCTTGGACTGTGAGGTCTGTTGAGCAATGGAAAGAGTGACGAAGAGAGAGATGTACATTTACTTCTTTTTTTTTTCTTTAACTTTCCTTGCTCATTCAGGACTGATAGATTGAAAAGACAAATTAGAAAAAAGAGAATTTCCTTGAAATGTGGGGGAATGAATGAGCTCAGCCCACACACCAAACACTAATGGCAAAGGATTTATACTCATTTAATGTTACTCCTGTTAAGACCAACACTACATTCCTCATCCTAGCCTTTACAAAACTCATAATAATCTATACTATAATAATAATAATCTATTATATATATAATAATCTATGCTATAAATGTAACTGTCATTCATTAAATAAACCTTTAGAGAAATGAAGGGCGACTCGAATGAAGCACAACTATACACACTCAGCCATTGCAGGTGAACTCTGTTGTGTACTGATCAGGTGATGCAATCCAAAATCCGTAAATGCAGAAAACACAAAGCAGGAGCAATCCGATTTTCAGCCATCACTTAGATTGATGGGATTAATGCCTTTAATTCAAAGCTGCAGTCGGCAGTGTTATTCACAGAAGTGCTTCTGCAAATGTTTTTCACATAAACACCCCTGTTCTCAGTGCGTGGGGTCAGTGAAAGTGTTCATTAACTGTAATCTGTGATAACACACTGCGCCTGCTTGTGTGTTTCCACTGACTGATTTACAGACAGCTGGTTAGACGGGGACATGGCTTGTCTTTGCTGATTCCATGGCTCATCTCCTGTTAGGCTGCAGCGATGACAAACACAATTTTCCATTGTGGTATTCAAACCAGTTTCGCAACACTGCTGCATTCACACACACAAACGCACACACACACTGATTCTTTCAATCAAGTCAGGCTGAGCTCCTTCAGTCACTTAAAGGAAACTGCAAAAGTCTGTTATGCAAGTAAAATTATATGCATGTCTGATCATATCCTTGATATCCATGCTGCACTGGGCTTCACTTATAGAGGACTAGTCATGTTAGAACATCCAAAGTATTATCTGCATTGCTGGTAATATAAATCTCCTCAAATTGGCCTCACTTAAAAGAGACACACTGACTTTGTGTTGAATCTTTACATAAATTAAATTCAAATAAAATTCTCTTGACCATGAACGGAGAGAATATTGAGAATCAGTAAATGATGCGGAGATCAATACGCAGACAGAATCACAGATTCACTCTGTAATCATGCCACTGTATTTCTAAACGCACAAAACAGAGCAATGACATGAATAAGTGAGGTCTTGCCCTTGACAGCCAGAGGAATTAGTGACAGCCAAGTGACAGATGGAGCAGCTACAGAGGCAGATGACAGCGGGAGATGGAGATGGAGACGGAGATGGAGAGAGAGATGGGCTGGAGAAGAAGGATGGCCACATAATGCTTCACCATCGCCACTAATTAAGAGGCAAAGAGAAGAGTGACTATGCAAATGAGGTAATCATGTTAATACAGAAAATGCTGGCATACATTTCAGTAATTATAGTTTTTGATTAAAATGATCAAATTCAAGATTAGGAATGTTTGTATTATTATTATTATTATTATTTTCTAAACACTGAGCTCTAGCTCATAATATATCCCACACGTTGGATAAATTATTCAGCACTGCATCTTGTGGCACAGTGACGCTCGGTCAACAAGTAATATTTAGGATTTTTTAAATTCCATTCAAATATAAACCGAATGATATGATACCATAAGATCTAAACTCTGCAGTTCATGTAATCGCATGTGTGAACAGACAGAAATCTGAGCCTCTAACCTAAGCACTGCTGGTACCATGACATAATCACTGACCTCTGCAGCATCAAATCCAAAACACAAGCCATTAAATACACACACACACATACACGCACACGTGCACACATGCACACATGCACACATGCACACACGCACACACACACACAGATCAGACTGCACGGCTCACCAGCTGTAACATATCATAGATGGATTCGGTCGAGCGTTTGGAGCTCCTGCTCCTCCTAAAGGCTGACATGCTGGCAGGTCAAACAGAGTTCAAACAAGAAGTCAGGTGTCCATTTCCTGTCCGGCTTTTCCAGTCCAGGTAGCTTCCATTCCTCCGTGCCACTCAGTGCCAGAAGGCTTTGCTTTTAACCTTCCTCTCAAACGTGCGACCTGTGCAGGATGTACGGAGGCTGATCTTGTCCACCCCAGTGGATCAAAAGGGCAAAAGTAAACGTCTGATGTTTAACACTGACACTGTGCTCACAGCTGAACAAACAGGTCATGACACAGATTGAAAAGAGCAGATTGCACCAAACAACAGCGCTCTCACGCCACCTTATCCCACAGCATCTATCCAATCTCTCCTTCTCAATCCCCCGACTGCCTCTGCATGCTCCCCTGTCAACTCCCCGTTTATACTCTCTCTTCTTCTCTCTGTCTCTGTCGTTGTTGCCTATCTCACTCCTGTCCAGGTGTTTGAGAGCAGCAGCCGCAGCAGCATAGAATGCAACATTAAAAAACAAGATCAAACATCACATCCTTGTGAGAGATGGAAGAAAAGAGGGGAGGAGAAAGGAGGGAGGAGAGAATGGGAGGTGAGGAAGCAGTGGGTGGTGAGAGCCAAACACTCCAACAGGAAAAGACAACCGGCATCTGGCTTCTCTCTCTCTCTTTCATCACAGCTGAGAGAGACTTATGTCATCACACTTGAGGAGGACAGCAGCTTCATTAAACAAAAGGTAAATAATACGTATTTGAGCTCAGTCTCCTGTTTCAAAATTAGTCTTTGAAATGCCCTAAGCAATAACAATGGTGCAATACAAAGCAGTTTCAGGAAGATTACAAGATCAAAAGGAGCAAATGTGGACATCAATTTGAAATTAAAATATATTCAGTAAAATGAGAAATGCCCAGACGCTTTAAAAATCTTATAAAAGGCGATCAAAGCAGCTTGAAGTAAATCCTACAAATGATTTTGGAATCAGATCTGACTGGAATTTCAAGTTCTCAAACCAAAACTGCTTCAATCTTAAACCTGAACTTCACTTTTGAGCAACGCCCTTGCCAATCCAGCGATGGCTTGTAATACCACACCTGCTGCACACTTGTCATTCCTGAGAAACAAGAGTTATGTAATGCTTTCAGGAATAAGACCATGGCTTAATTCCATCTGACATGCACATCTGACAAGGAAGATAAAAAACAAAAAAGTGAATATGGTTTTCTTCCCCCGATTTGATATTTCCAAACATTTGCGATTAAAAAAAAATGTTGCTATAAAAACTTAAGTATTATTAAGGATTAAGTGTTTTAACGATGCACATCTCGTCTTCTTATTTGCTAATTACAGTTCAGTTAGCAGCTAATGAGCATATACATGTGTACATCCACTGACCTACTGTACACACATGCAGTACACAGCACTTTGACCTCAGATGTGTGAAAACAAACCACAACTTAGGAAAGAATATATAAACAAATAAACAATTAGAGGTAGGCAAACAGTGAAGAAAGAGAGCCCAGACGGCAAATACCTTTTCTCTAGTAAGTCCAATACATGCATTCGCTAACCCCAGAAACAAATCTTCATGTTTTTACAAAATGTACTACATCCCCGACCCGCCCTTCACAACAGAGAGGGTGAGAGGTGGAGTATGAGGGAGGGGCGTGGAGAGGCAAGCTCAAACCTGCTCTCACACCCGCCAGCTGAAACCATACACCGCAAGAGCCAGGATAAACAGAGATTACACATATCCACATACTTGGCATACTGAAACACATCACACACATTTATGAACACTTGATAAAACGCTTTTTCACATGCATAAATATACACATGTATAAATAAACAGAAATACAACAATTAGATCCATGATGGCATGGATCTAATGCCTCCTCGGACATTGTTTTTCAGAAAGGGCAGGCATGGACTTGTCCATGTCAGTGAACACAGAGGGGGGAAGGAAGGGAAGGAAGAGTCTTGAAGTTCAGTTTTATGTAAAATCAGGGAAACATGCAAATCCATAAATCCCTATGAGGAATGACACAGGGAAGGAGTGTGAGAGAGACAGAGCGAGAGAGAGAAGGGTTGAGAGAGAGAGAGAGAGAGAGAGAGAGAGAGAGAGAGAGACTTTAATCTTTTAATCTGAAGTGAAAGGATGATTATGTTATGACATGAGTCTTCACAAATCTATGTATAAACATTTAGACTTTGAAGCAGTTGATTTGTGAACTGCAAGCCTGCAGCTCTGGGGAGTTGAGGATAAAGTGAGTGTCAAGTGCAAAGTATTTTCTTTTTCCTAAAACCAGTAGTTACCACCCAGGGTTGATAACAGAACATAAGTTATCATATATTACTCGAGGAATACAATCAAGAAATGATTGACTACTGAAATATTCCAATCAGAATCAATAAGCACACTTGATTAATTCTGAAAACAGATCTGTGCTTGGTTGCATGCTGAGTGTTGGGAATGTTGTTGTCTTGTTGTTGTCTTCATGAATCATCAGCACAGTGCTCCCTCTTGTGGTAGACTGTGAAATGACAGCAACAACTGGGACAAAGGTGTGAGGCCTGTACAGAGGGCAGTGAGAAGAGACCAAAAAAAAAAAGTAAGTGTACTAAAGCAAAGAATAATATTTCAAGGCTAAAGACATACAGAGATGAATTTATAGATTCTACATTAAACAAATGCACTGCACGCAAGGAGCTGTTTCACTGGAATTATATCATCAGGAGTCAATCAAAACAAACCTTGATGAAATCTGCACGCCCCCACCCTTCACATACTGAATAATGTATTTTCCATTTCAAATGCCCCAAAGCAAAACTGATAGAGGCTTGTAAATTATAACCAGCACTTGTCAGTGAGGCTGACTACACCTTGGAGAACACTAGCAATCACCATCATCTCTATTATCGCTGTTATCCCAAGCAATCACTGTTTTATTCTCTGGCTGGTTTCTCATATTGAGGAGGTGGCTCTGTGCTTTGTCTAAAATAATGAACTTCCTTGTTTCCTCCGGCTAGCCAGACACTCATTTATCTCCACTAAATGATGTGAAACACTGGAGAATGAAGTAATTAGAATGTGGGGATAATTAAAATTGTCCCACTTTGCCTCTTTTTCCTCATGCGTCTTGCCACCATGTGACCGCAGGCACCGGGTGAAATGAGGTAAGACGTGATTCCTCAGCAATTCTGAGCTTTTCCAAAGAGGAGAGCAGGGAAACAAAAGCGTAATCAGCATGGGGGGTGGGGATTATTTAAAAAACAGAAATTACATGTTTTTTGGAGTTCCTAGGGATTCTGTGGCAAGTATGGACTGTCTTTGTTGACAGAGGAAGCTTCCAAGTGCTTCACGCTCAGGTCAGGGCTCAGAGCCGACTGGAGAGCAAAGCGAGGAGAGCTGTTTGTGAGCCAACAGCAGCCTCATGTTGTTTATGGTAATGAACAGCAGGGGGTTTGTGAGGAGGAGGGTAAAAAAGGACAGGAAGTCAGAAGGAAACTGCAGAGACAAGAAAAAAGAAAATAACTTTCAAAACAAAGGACGGCAGATAAGGAGACAGGATGATCAGAGAGGACAAAGAGAAAAAAACAGTGAGCTGTCATGTCTGGGGACGTTTCTCTGAATTTATGGAGACAAAATAAATTACAAATCCAACAACCAAGGAAAAAGAAGGGTACAGAAAATGGAGGATGAATAAAGGAGACTAAAACAGACAGCAGATGGAAATTAGGACAGAAATCAGACAGCACATGTTTGACTAGAGCAGCGGGTGAGAGACTGAAAGGTGAGATGAAGATCACAGACTTACAGAGCTGCTGCTTTTCACCTATATTTCCTTGCTTGCAGGGTTTTGTTTTTCCTTCTAAATTCATGTGCAACAGCCTCTGATAATAAACCAAAAAGCACAAGCTAAGCATTAAACACCAAGGGACAACATTACAGACAAGGGTAAGCAACATTCTTGTCATTATCGTTCCTCCAAAGGGACCAAATTAGTTCAGATGTGAACTACAGCTTTTTTTGCTGACTGAGGACTAATTTTAATTTTAATGTTTCCCTCACTCCCTCATACAACACTGAGTTCCCTCTGCTGTATAAAAGAACAATGTAAAATTAAGACACGGAAGAAAGATTTAAAAATGTAAATGGTTAAACACATTAAAAGGTGTCATGTAAAGATCGCATGCTGTGTTTTTGTGTTTTGCACTGTGAGTTGTTAGAATGGATTTGATTTCTTTCTGCATGTAATACTGCTGTGAGCTTAAAACAGTATAAGTCTTTAAATGTTAATTAGAGACTCTGCTGAGGTCCAAACAGTTCTGTAAAGTAAAGAATTACTGAAATGTTTTTTTTTTTCTCCAGATCAAGTGCACTGAAACAGACTTAAGCAGGCCTCTCATCCCTATCCAACCATCCTGGTAATCCTATCTGTCAGCATTTCTCTCATCTCCTCACACTTTCCTTCCAACTAACAATGGCACATTGGAGTCACAGAACCACCACTGTCCAACAGGACAGAGTCTAGACTGGAGCCGGCTCTGACCTCCCCCATTAGTTCTCCCTCAAAATGAAGCTCACTGACACATATCCGAGAGAGAACACAGAGCTGTCCCTTCCCTTCCCTCCTCTTTTGTTCATGTCTGGGCTATCGACAGAGAGGTACAGAGAAAAAAAATAATGTTTCCGGTGGTTACTGGTTATCAGACATTGCCATGGTAATGGAAGTGACAACCGTAACCAAGGGAGACCGGCTGGCAAACGGTGTGTCCCAGCAATCACTGAGCCAACCCTGATCAGACCAGACATAATCTTAATTAGAAAAATGATGCTGCTCACTCACTCTTTCACTCACCTGTCTGTCATCTCTGTGCTCCAGAGCACTCACACATCCAGTACATACTGTACACACATCTGTTCATGTGCGAGGACAGGTTCACACAATGGCTACTGAATACACCACAAAGGACATGGTCATGTAATATGTTGTCAGAACTGTATTAAAACTAATCTGTTATTTATGTGACATGATTAAGATGACAGTGTTCAACAATAATATGTTATGGGAAACAAGAGAAATTACCATCAACTTAGACCTGAATTTACAAAAAGCAACTTCAGAGCAGTTCAAGGGGGGTATGGTGTAATGGCTGTGTGTGGGGAAAAAAAAATTCTTTATGTAAAGGTCAGAAGCATCACATGAGAAAAACATCTTCGAACCTTTCAGACAATCTCTGGCCCCTTTTTGGCTACATGCTACACACACATGCTCACACATGACAAAAACATCTGACACAGCTCAAGAAATATTTAGGTTAAGACCGGCCACAGGGCTTCTATATTCATGAGCACATGGACTCTCGTTTGTTCAAACACTCATACAGAATGTATTGGATTGTTGATCAGCTGTATCACAGTTTCCATTTCTGACAGATCTGAGATCGGAAGTGAACTACACTGCTGTTGAAACAGTCATCAGGCAAAAAGATGGCAACACAACAATGCAGCTAATCAGCCACCAGCACTGATCCACAGGTGTCTCACACATACACATACGCACAGATACCAAAGCTGCTGGTCTTTGTCTTCAACAATACATCTGACAGGGTGTGTACAGCCTTTGTACAACTAGACTATTAATTCCCTGCTCTGTTACATTTGTGTGTCTGTATGTTTGGCTTTGCGTGTATACATATCACAGTTGTGTCTTTGCATGCCCTATCCTACCTTCTGTCCTGTCCCTGTGCAGGTTTTGTCTTCCTGATGATCTCCGGGGCTCTGCAGGGTCAGCCGAGGTCCTTCCTCCAAACTCTCATCTGGGCTCTCCACCGTCAACCCCGACACCTCATCCAGGATGTCCTCTACAGATGGAGACATAGGACAGAGCTCACAAGGGAGCAAGTGCACATACAGTATATGCTGTGTGTACTAAATATAACAAATCTCTCCCTAATACTTAGTCAGTATCTGAGTATTCCTCTGGATTTATGCACAGTACACTTGTATTTTGAAACTTAACCTGTAAGTTAGTATCCATCACACATTGCTTCCTTCACCTTCTACTATGATAAATATAATTTAACAGCATCCTCCTAGCAACAATAATAAAAACATCTCTATAATGCTAAGTATTTCTTATTATGATACGCCTGTGTAGTCAAATTGGTCATTATTCCATCCATATCCATGAGAAATTTCCACTTTGATGTCTCCCCTGTGTTGAAGGCCTCTTGTCTGCACCCTTCCTCTCTTAAGCATGATATCATCGATAACCTCCATCTGTCTGCTGAAGTGTTTTTACTCCCCATCTGACCCTTTGCGTATGGCATATCCTAAACAATGACAGCTCCACACTGCTGAAGGATTCATATTAATATTCATACTGCTCGAGTCCCTGTATAAACAACGCCAGCTTGTCAGCCTGTGCACCGCAAGCCCCAATTTATAAGGAATACAAATGGTGCCCTTGCACACATAAAAAAGAGCAGGTCAGAGGAAAGCTAGCGGCTGCCTGCAGGTTAGTTATCAGACAGCATCCATGCATAATTAGCAGATCGCCCTGCCCACCCTCTGCTTAAAAAGACATCATAAGCTCCAATATCCTTTTTTTTCACCGCACAAACTTGGAGGTTTAGAGGGTGTATGATGGTACACACAAGAAACATGAATAAAAGGGAGCACTGTGCAATTTCAGATTCCATAATCTAAAGGGTAGTTCTTTTTTGTTTGTTTGTTTGCTTTCCACAGATTCCTCCAATTAAACCATCTTTCTAACATGCTCAATATATAGATATAGTGAGTACCCGTATGGATAATGCTCATCAGATTTTAAACCCAGTAGAAACATTGTTTACATAACAGAAAGGAGCACCGTAAGGGTGTGATTGGACGGATTCACGTGGCACCAAAAGGTCACGCTCTGTGTCAACACTGGACTAAGATGTAGGTCAAATGTATCAAAAGTAAGTTTACTCTAAAGTCTTGACCTTCTCACTTTCACCTGATTTGATGTCCTTCAACAAAGTGAAGTCACAATTTGAAACTGATGAAGAAACTCACTGGATTCGTCACTAGAGGACGCTGTTTGTATACATCATTTTGTGAATTGTTTTAAACTATGTGTTAACAACAACTTATAGAACAGGAAGCTTTACCTTGGCTCTGGGAGAAGATGTCTGTGGCAAAGTCCTGTTCCCCATCGGAGCGCCGGGGTGGAAGGGAGCACAGCACCCGAGGGTCCAGCTGGGGCAGGGTGCTCACAGTCAAGGTCAACGCTTGGTTTACAAACGCAGCCCTCATATCATCCATTTGGAGGGCAGATGCAGGTTTACCATTCAGCAACAGGATCTCATCCCCTGCTTTCAAACCTGGCAGATAATGAAAGGACAAATGAAAAAAACTCAGCTTGTACAGGTAGAATCTTAAATGCTGTGGCTGTGTCCTTTAAAGTGTCTCAGATTTTGGAGAGAAATACATTGCAACAGAAAAGATAGTTAATACAGCAACTCAGGAGCTAATGTGTACAAATGGTCTACACAAACAAAACTTTAATGCCATATTCCTTAAAAGTAGTTCTGTGGTTAATCATGTTGGGACTCCAATACATTAAAAATGCATCCCTCCATGCTTGTTTAGCTTGAGGCTAATACTGACTTAACAAGACCGGATGGGTTTAAGAGGGAGGGTGCAATGCCTGTCTCTTCCTGTCCTGTCATTATGTATATAGTCCATAGTCTGCAGTACTATATACAAAAAAAAAAAACCTAAAGAAACACAGCTTCAGCTTGAGGCTTTTTCTCCCTCCCCTCCCCTCGACCACCTGTGCCCAGCTCCGTTAATTGAGAATTAGCACTCAATCAGCCGACCGATTAGCAGCCAACCTCTCCAAATAAACCTGATTGGTTGTGGCAGCTACTTAGGTTATCTGACAAGTGGTCTCACCTGTCCTCACTGCAGGATTAAGTAAGACAAAGGGTTTTGGTCCTGTTAACACATATTTGCTTGTTATCCTTTCTTCTGACTTCAGTCTGTTTTTATATCGTCTACTGTTATAGAAACATTCTGTGATGTGGCTTTCATAACGCACTGAGCGCCGCCACAAACAGACACATGCAGGCACACACACAGTTACACACACAGACACACAAGGCACACATTTAGCCCTAAGTTATGACCTAGTTGTCTGGGATGTGAAATGTCAGTTGTAGCAGAGTCTTTATTGGACAGAAAGAGAGATAACCCCTCTGGCCATATACCGCTGTGTGTGTGTGTGTGTGTGTGTGTGTGTGTGTGTGTGTGTGTGTGTGTGTGTGTGTGTGTGTGTGTGTGTGTGTGTGTGCTTGTGTAAGGGGGAGGGGGAGGAGGAACTACAGTGAGAAAGAGAAAAGAGAGATTGAGAAAAGACCCTTTGGGGCTCCTTGTCCAGTGCTGGCCTGGTTTCTGCGTATACCCTGCAGAAACTGAAGCGTGATCTCTTTCACTCCCCATTCATTCTTCTCTCTCTTAGTAAAATACATGCACACACACACACACACAGGCTTATCCCAGCGTACACATGGACTTACTAATATCGTGCCTGACATATCTAATCCTGTGATTCAGCAAAATATAGTGTAATATTCCAAAAGGACGCATTGTGTTGTCTGGATGCCACAAGCTTTTTCCATCTCTATTCGCCTGCTAAGGAAGAAAGTCAGCACCGTTCCATCCTCTGGCTGCTGGCGGCCTGCTAAACTAGCAGCTTTCAAGATTGTTAATACACTGGAGGACACAATCTCACACATGAGTAACCTTGGTCTGACCCTGGGGCACAATAATGGGCTATGTTATTTTCTATACATTAGTGTTGTATCTACAGAGCTGCCATGTGTTTCTCAAACCCATTAGGTCTCTCTGGCTGCATTAAAAAATAGAGACCAGTGAACGGGCGTTGATCTCTAGATCCGGCTGTTCAAATAGCGGCCAGATGCAAACAAAGGAATACTGTTTCTCTTCTTTGCTCTCAGGAAGGAAAAAAAAAAGACATTAATTCATGGGTCCTATGCAGTCTTTTTATTTTCTATTGATAGATGAAGGTTTTGGCACATCGTGCGTTTTTATAAAAGCCAGTAATCATCAGACTATATGTTGAATAGGACAGGTGATAAGTCTTTTTTCAGATGCATTTATAAAAGGAAGCAGATGTTGTACTTCAGATTTTCACTTTGCTTTTTTATTTTGTATCTGCTGACATACTGATGTTTGAGGCCTGTGAATGATCTCTCTATTTTTCTAGGTTGATGTTGATTGCCTTGTAATTCAAAAAAAAGGTAAGATGAGCCGATATGTTGATGCATAGAATTTAAAACAAAAAGAATCCATCAGACTGAGTGTGCAGCCTTCTTGTCTTTCCTTTGACCTCTACCTGCAAGCCTACACCTTTCTAGACAAGGTGTGCATTTTTTTTCTTCATTTCTTCTCTTCTCTTGGTTCTAGGCCACAAGGCTTTTCTCTCAAACAAAAGAGCGTTGGCTCAATACCTGATGTGATGCAGTCACACAGAGCTGCACTGATGAGATGTTATGTGGGATCAGGTGTTTCTCAGGTCGGATGTTTGGGTGTTATGTGTGCAGTGTCAACTCAAGAAAGAAATACTGTGTGTGCCCAGCTTTCATATACCCTTCACACGTCCCCCTGTTGTTACTGAACTCAGATTCAACTATGGTAAATGTCCTGGATTTTTTTTTTTTGTTTTGTTTTTGTTTCTTTTGTCTTCTATAACTGAATATCAACTCTCAGGATATTAAATGTACAGTGGATTCCACACTTCCTGTCTAGTATGTTATTTAAAAAAAAAAAAAAAAGTACCTTTGGCTGAGGCCATTCCCCCTGCTTTCACTTCAGTAATATGGAGCTGCTGCGTCCCATCTTCATCTATAACAGCCACAGAAAACCCTAGAGACACAGATAATTAGACACAAAAAGAAATTCAGTCATTAATCCTTTTAGACCTCTTATATCACAATTTGACAGTGTGCACTGCTGCAGTGTAACTACTGAGCGATTAGATCCACTTAAGTCAAAATGCACTCACACTGGGTCATCCCCCCTCAGTCATTAACAAAGCATGACTCAATGAAGTCCATTACAAAATCAATTTGATACACAATTTGAGAGAATGGCAGGAACTGAGTCTGTCTAGTTCAAAAAGGACTATTGTCAGGGACAAGCATACCATATCCGATGGCGCAGGACTCGGCATTGTCAAACCGGATCATCCTGGTGGCTTTGGGGCAAATCTCAATCTCTTTGTAGAGCTGCAAACACAAGAAAATTATGTTTAATTCTCAAAAAAATTGAAGCATAGCAGTGTTGTTGGATAAAGAAGGTCAAGGTCATGGTATCGCTCTTAATAAAGAACGGATGGATTCATGTTTTATTCAGGTTGCTTAACAGAGCAATTGCGTTTGAAGGTGGTGGGGTCAAAATCCGGGTTAGGTCTGTAAAGTGAGTGGGTGCTCAGACGAGGGTTTGACCTCACAGCGAGAGAGAGCATAGACACAGCTGTGTGTATGAAGCAACAGACAGGAACAGAAGTCTGCAGTGTGTAATCTGCTTCACTGTTGAGAAATAATAACGTAATATCATACACTAAGGATGAAAGAGGGTGAAACGAGTCACTGATCAAAGCAGGAAGATAAAAGAGCTCTTGAGGAAAAGAGCGAGTTATACAATGATTGTGCTTTGAGAAAGAGTTCAGTGTATCACCTACAAAGCACTGTCACACAGAGAATTCGTTTTGGGGGTTTACAGTGGCTGATTAATGTGGAGGTGAGGTCTTTTTCAATGAGCCATTGTTTATGTGAATAATAAGAAAAGTACAAACACAGACACACACACACAAACACACATGTGTACAGTTCAGAGTGCCCACCATACAATCAGGGTCCTATTTTGCATAATTTATATCGTATCCTATGGTGCCTCTTTTGCATCCTGGGAATTTTGTATGCATTGAAAATCAAATCTGCAACTCAGTCATAAAACATGCACAAGCTTGCATCCATTTGTGCCAGAAATGAAACATAAATCAATTAATAATAAGGTGAAGAGCCCAAAATCCAAATGGGACACTGTGTCTCTGATGAGACTGTAATACAACAAAAATCCATATTTTTGATTACTTGAAATAAGTATAAGTTGGGTCTGCATCATGAAATATTATAGTTTTGTGGTTGAACGTGATTCCAATATCAGGATATTTACTCCATTACATTACAAGTTATCACCACAGTCCTATAGTGTGTGTTTCCTCACCAGATCCGAGATGTCGTCTTCGAGTTTGGGAACATAGAAGAGCATTTGATTGTCAACCCACACTTTCAAACGCAGGTAGTGGGCGGATGGGTCTATCTTATGTGTCTGTAGGTAAAAAGACAGGAGGGAAATGAGGAAAAACACATATTTAAATGAAGCAAACTGTCAAAGTTCCAAAACAAGAGAGACATAATCACTATATTTACTGCTGTACTAATTCTCCCTGGGATTTTATGTCATATTTCCTTTACCATTACAAAACTCTACAGCTTATGGCATCCACTGACAAAAGGACACCGATGTATATATCATATCATGTATGTAATCCACATATATCTGCATACATATATCACACAGGCGGCGTGAATTAGATGCTCCAGTTCCTTGAGACATGTTCATGGCATGCATGCGCATGAACACCCACGCACACACGTCGATCAGCTTTACATGTTTTTCAACAGACCCTTAAGTGGAACGTATACGTATCATTAGGCGTCATTATTCCAGTGCGTCTCTGGCTGAGACCAATTAGGGAAAAGAAGAGATGAAGTGGAACAAAAATTGACAAGACTGTGCATGACAGCAACATGCAGTGTATATTGTAAGGTAAGGAAATTACTAAGAAAAGATCAGTGACACTGTCAGACTAAGAGCACAGGCAACATCTACACATTCACTCCTCTGTCTTCCTTGAAATACCAGTCAGTCTTTCATCTCAGGGATTCTCAGATTCGTATCCAGAATCGTACATTCACCTCTGGTAACCTGCATCTAATTTTCCATGTTGTTTTCCTACTACCCGGAACTGCATTTTAAAAAGTTGACTTTTACATACTTTTCAGCTGTCAACAGACTTTATTATCCTTATGTAACTGGTTATAGAAATTCATTTTATGACACTTGTTCCTCAAGATTGCATTGGTTTGACAAACCTGTTAAAACTTATTGCATGCTTAGCAGCTTGTATATCAAACTGCATAATATTTGGTGCGTAATTATCGCCTTTACACGCAATGCGATGTACAGCATGTGCTTCAACCAGAACCTTACAGACGTGTAGCTAGTAAACAGTCTCCAGTAACATAACATTTGCAGTGCTATCAGTAATGACTCACCTTGCAGATGGCACTCAGGACTTCCAGCGCTGTCTCACCAGGCTGTATGATGGCCAGCACAGGCTGATTGTTTGGCAGACACACCCAGGAGGGGGTCAGGTAATCAGGAACCCAAATGTCGCTGTCCATGTTCTGCTGAGGAAGACTTTTCACAGAGCTCTCTCTCTCCTTCTGAAAACACAACACACACACACATCCAGGGTTTATGCATCTTTGAGCAGCCTTTGTGCTCAGTGAAAACAGAAAAAAAGATATTCTATTACCCGCAGTTCAAATAGCTAAAATGGCCCAGTAATCCCCATAATTCATCATTATTTTTCTTCCTGCTCGCGAAAGATACCAGATTTGCTTGGACTGATGAGACTTATATGATGGAAACTGGCGGTGGCCCGAAAACAGCAGGAGATCAGATTACAAAATCGAATTCATCTGTGTTGATGAGAGCCTCTTGATACAATTGTCTCCCTGTGTGGGTATGTGTTACATATGTGTGCGCACTTGTATCTTCATGCTTGTGGTGTGTGTGTGTGCGTGCATTCTGTTCAAACTGTAGACTGCAACCTTTAAGCCCATCAGTCTGACCTCGGACAATCTGGCAGCCATGTCAGCCTGTCTCCTCTCTCGCTCGTCTCTTCTATTCGACCTCACACTGTCTGTCACTGATACCTTATCACCTCCTATCGAGTAACAGCATCCACATTTATTCTTTCATTCCTCTGTCGCTCCCAACGCCACCCCCTCTATTCATTGCCTCTCCTTCTGGTGCCCCTTCCCCTCTATCTGTACATCACTCCATCATCTCCCTCCTCCCCATCTTCCATTCACGCCATACAATCTGCTGACAGTCACCAATCTGGCCTACTGGTCCCTGTTTAAATGAATTTAGCCTTGGCTGTTATCTGTTACCCTGTGTGTGATTCTGTGCATCGGGTTGGACAGGAAGTGAACCAGAGCAGGAAGCGGAGGGAGCAAAACTATATGCAAAGGCACAGTTTTGTATATACAAACACACACGCATGCGCATGTTCACACAAACAAAATATAGACACATGCAGTTAAATTGAAAAACACACACATACACACATATTTTCTCAGACAGACAACAGACCGGGGGGCCCACAGCTAGTACCTCCCCCAACTCCCTGAACTCCCCAGCCCTGCTCAGCACCATCTGGCTCCCCTCATGGCCCATCTAGGATGCCTCTGCAGGGGGGGGCGGTACACTAAACTCTCCTTCTCTCTGCTTCCCTTCTTTGCCATCAGTGGGATTCCCCAGAACAAACAGAGAATTAAAGCTGGGAAAAGTCCATCAGATGCAAACATTTGCAACTAATCTCGCTGGAAATGTTCACTGAGATCATCTGAATCTTTGTTACTGATGCAGCATTTCCAGCTCTATCTTACTACAAACTGGGGTGTTTTACTTCCTACACTATGCATTTCTTTATTGTAATCCCATACGCTGCCAGCTGAGGTTGGGCGTGGGTGGAAGGAAATCAATCTCCCATGGTGCCACCGGGGGCCTCCACAGTCAGAGTGGGTTAGTGCTAGTTGAGTTTGTTTCTATCTGCTGAGTTCAGACAGAGGCCTGTATTCCCTCTCCCCCTCATCTCTGCTTCCTTCTACCAGTTCTCATAAAATATGGAGCTGGAAATTTCTGTCCTTGCACAACCCATGGACATTTTTCTCTACAGTTCATATAAATTCATCATTTACCAGGCACTACTGGAAACCTACAGCCCCATGGTGGCCTTAGATAATCTAATTTTCTTTCTAAAGATATTATCCATTATTTGCAATTGTCTGTAAAATGTGGTTAATACGACAGATACAGGAGAGCACAGATGGTGTGAAACTGCCAGGTCCCGTGGTAGCAAATGTCTGCATAATTTGTTGAAACATCAGAAAACTAATGATCTGAACGTATCAGATCAAATTTGCCTCAGTGGGATTAGCAGACAGAAATATCCCTCCAGTCGATTGTCTGTGATGCTGATAGAGTTGGAATTGCCTGGAGCAAATGAAAATAAGAAATGGGAATCTGTCAACACCTATTTGGAAATGGGCTGATAGACTAAAAAAGACGATAGAGTAGGAGAATACAATAAGAATAATGGCATTATTTCTGACAAAGAAATAATGCTTACTTCCTAAACTATGCAACCCATTAGCAAGAAGAAAAGAGAACGCAGACCCAAGTTAGTCCTACAAAGATTTCTGAAGCAGCTGTAGAAAATGAAAAAGGTTGTTTATATTTGTATCTACCACAAATAATCTCAAAAATGATCTGATAACATTGAAAGAGGAGACCGCAGCTTTTAAAATTTGATAAGTCTGCAGATCTCTCCAATCACTCTTCATCGAGGAGATAAGTGGATGTCGGAAAACATTAAAAAAAAAGAGAGAGCCTGAAAATGATCCCAAAGAGATGCTCACTGATGCGGAAGGGTGCAGGGATTTTGTGCTTCCCCCAGATAACCCGCCAAATGAGGAGCCAGAGCACCAAAAGGGTCTCAGTAAAGCGAAGAGAGGTGGTAAATCCACCGAGGTTTCTGGCCTCAGGGCCATAAGAAGCCCGTAACCCATTATACAAGTACAAAGGTTCATCAGATGGCCCAGTGATTTTTATGTTGGCTTATGAGGAAGGCAAACAATGACAAGGAATTAGCCTACAGCTACATGAGCTCTGGTTGTCTGAAGTGAATGCCAAACTAAGAAAGGGAGGAGTAACTTAGTGTTTAGCCTTAGGAAGATTATTACTGTAGAGATACGGTATAAACATTCATTGTATCTGTTGCGGCCTTTGTCATCTTGGTTTGGCTGCAGGATGGGAAAGAACCACAATGGAAATAAAAACAAGTTTGGGCCTACTTAAGGATACACTAACCATTTGGTATGTGTTTTAACACAACAAAAAACGAAGATAAGCCTTAATGCAACTTTACTTCTAAATTTCAGCAGCAACATCGTATCCCAAATTCTATTTATAAATCTTTAGTTTAGTTAATGACGTTCAACATTAAGAGCAGGCAGAGATGAAATACACATTAACAAATGCCAAAGACGAAACAATCCTATAATGATCCTGAATGTAAACATGTATTTTTATTGTCTACTTGTACAATTGTCAAGTGAAAATGGCAGAGCTCTTACAGATTTCTCACTGGCGGAGTCTTCAAACATGCGCTCCAAGGGCTTTTTCACAGGTTCCATCCCATCGACGAACACCTGCAGCCACACAAAGAACAGAACATTGCAGCTGCATCCAAGCATATCACACACACAGCAGATGTTATGCAGCTCACGTTTACAATTAGAAGGAACTCTGCACAAAACCTCAACAATATTTATCCAAGTATCAAACCTGCATTATGTTTATATTGTTCTATTGATCACTTGCATTGTATGTTAAAAATCAGCAACTAAATAAACTGCTGTTTAGTGGTCAACTTGGGTCGTCAACAAAGCTCATTTTCACCAACGAATTCTTGAGTCAAATTTCCAAAAGTTCAACATGTAACCTCTTTCTGGTTATGTCTACACAACTTTTACTATCTTCAAGTTTTACTGCTGCAAATACCAGAAACCATGAAGTCAATCAAACGCTTGTAGTGTGAATGTGTCACTATGGAGACCTGGTTAATGGAGGGATGTCCCTTGGTCTTCCTCTTGGAGGTGGTGTCTAGCCCCCAGAGTGAGGAGAAACGGCTTCGACGTTTACTGAAGGTACGAGGCATGGCCTGATTTCTCCTCCTGATGCTGCTTTCTGTACGGGCCGACACCTGTGACAGTGATAATTACAGTAAACATGAATTGAATCAAAGTGATATTTGACCTTTAATTATGGACAATATCCACAAATTGTAATTTTTAGAGAGGCTGTATTGAGTATATGAGTAATTCATATTTCTCATTAAAGACATAAAGGTTTTACCTGGACTTTATCCTCCATTTTTTTTGCACTTACAATAAATCTTTATCCACTTGCAATGCACTTATCTGTGACTACTTATTTTACATCTAAATGACCTGCTGCCTACAAAAGAGTTCAGAGTCCAGTGTGACATTGCCTACATGGCTTCAGTACCTGTTAAGCTTTTGAGAGACTAGCTATAAAAGTTTTGTGTGGAATATAGATACTGTATTTATATGTGTACAATTTCACATAACTGATCAATTGCGTTTAAGTGATATTTAACTTATTTCCACTGATATTCTTACTACCTGAAATTTAAAACTCATTTAATTCTTATGCTCTGTTCTGGTGAGCTGCTGTTCAAATGAATGGACTAAGGAAAAATAAAGTGACTGGGAGACTATGTATGTGTACTGTACGCTGACAGCTGTGGCTGTCTGTATTTGTACTACGAGTCACTTCTTGCACTCATACATATAAATGCACATGAAGGCACGTAAACACACAAACATAAAGTCACACATTTTCAACATAATGGCACATACTGAACACTTCCCCCCTTCAGTGACCTACTACACATGCACAGAGAAACCACTCTTGGCATTTCTGGGTTAATTCACATCGAACTACTGGGCTATGAACAGCTCTGACTCACTATATGGTACACGAATACGTACTTTGATGCACATGTACTGGAGTATGTATGTATGTGCACACGCAAGCACATAGTGTAGTTATGTGGGTGTGTGCCTACTGGTCTCCTCACCAGTCACTGCTCATGAGACACACACACTTCACACATAATAGGTCAGACTGTCTTCAAGACTCTTCTTACGTAAGCTGCGTGCAAGAGGCCTTTTCACTTTCTGTTTTACTACGATGTCTCTTTTGGCAGTGGATAAAGCAGCAGAAAGAAAGAAAGAAAAAATCAGAGAGCAAGGAAAAGCAACTATGAGTTTTATTACTAAGAGTTTTTGTATTTCATTAATTATAACATTATATTCTTTATTTTGTTAATGTATTTCATTGTCATTTAGTTCTTTTCCATATATAAATATAATAAATATAGCCCACATGCAGCAAATGCACGACTGTTCTCAAAAATAATTAAATGTAAGAACAAGGAGAAAAGGGGACACGATAATGAACACAGAGGGAAAGAAGATGGGAAAAACTGAGACGGGTTGAGAAAGAGAGGAAGAAAGGGTGAGGAAAGTCCTCTGGAGAGAAAATAAGGCAGATAAGGGGAAAGAGGGAGAGTCTGAATGAGATAGACACAGACAAAGGAAGTGAGGGTGTAGGCAGTAGAAGGAAGGAGTGTGGGGGGGGGGGGGGGGGGTGCAGGGGGTGGAGGGGCAACACAGCAGAGAGTGTTAAGCCTGTTTGTGGGAAAGTGCCTCAGGGATGGCAGCTTACTAACAGTTTGTATTGATCCACCAATCACGAAAAAAAAAACCCACTATCAGCCTCTGATGTGTGAATGTATGCGCTTGGTATATCCAGTGGCCTGCTTGTAGGAAACTGGCCCACAGACATACTGTTTCCACCTCTTTCTCCACTCTGCTCTTTGTTTCCTGGATCATATTTGGCACTTGATGCACAGCAGCATATGCATCATTCCATCAGTGGTTGTGTTTCATTCTGTACATTTTTACAGACGCTAAGGTGACGACAAGTGCACGGTGCAGAGCAGTGAGATAATGCCTTGGCTTTTAACCACATGCTAAAGCAGTCAGCACCAGCAGAAGAAACAAATTGTCTGAATTCTTCGTTCTCAGGCTTTGTGAAGAGAATGTTCTGAATGCGGCGAGGTGAGGAAAGTGTGTGGAGGTGTATAAATATCAAAGTGTATATATCTCCTTGTATATACAATAGATACCCTTGTGAGAAGACGGATTACAAGATGAGTGCAAGTCTCCAAAGAAAGGACAGTTATGTTTGTTTTTTATTTTTCTTAAAAGGGTGGTTTTGATTTGGGTTGCATTTGCATTAGGGTTAGTTAGAGGTCAGGGCAGGGGTCAAATTGTTATATCATTGTTTGATCTGAGTAAATTAAAATAGGTTTTACAACACTTTGAGTCACTGAGCCAAACCACTGAAGGAATGCAGCAAAGAGGCAGAGATTCATTTCCCAGCAATGTTAATAGAAACCGAATATATCAGAGCTGGAGTGAGTTTCAATGTGCATTTGTTTCTGCTGAAAAAAAAATTGCTTCTATTATATTGAATTGTCAGTACAAAGTGTGAGGCAGCTGGGGGCTTCGAAAAAAGAACAGGCTAGTGTCAATATGAACAAGAACTAAGTCAATAACTTAAATTGTGAACAGTTGAGTATGAACTTATAAAATGTTTCTGTGACCTAAAGCTGCAGAGGAAGACAACTAATTTTGACTGACTGCCACAAAAACTGTGATCAAATGTGTGAATCAAATGTGAGGCAGCTCCGGTCCATATTAGTCTGCGTTTGGGTGGGCAGATTCTGGCACATCATCCTGCATACAATAAAAGACAAGCCAAGCTGCTTCAGGTCAGCTGTATAGGATTTCCAAGGAAGGTTAACACTGAGTTAGCATTGAGCAGTCATTGTGCAAAGTTAGTACAGGCTTCTTCATTATTTAGAATTTGCTTTCCTTGCTTGTTACTTGCCTTTCCAGTTGTAAATTGTTTTAACCTAAGGCTACATACAGTCTATTTGTATTAGTTTGCATATTGGTTAGGAAAGCAGAAATTGTTGCTTTCAGTAGGCGTAAGTGACAAGATGCTCACTCTCACAGCCAGATAAACACACCCACTCTCCAAGCTGGGCTGGAACTGAGGGTGGGCAATTGGGAACCTCTCACGCAATGCCTACTGGAACATGTAGAGACACGTGGGACAGAGTTTGAGTTCTGGATTAAGGAGCTTTGATTAGGTTTAAGAGTAAAATTACAGCAAGTAGTGGAGAGAGTTGGAATGAGCAGTCAGACACGAGTACTAAAAACGTGTGTGCATGGATGTGAGTAGGTCCATGTGCACTTGCAATCATACCAGTGCATGGAAGGAGGAAACAGAGAAGATGCCCAGTCGTCCCATGGCTAGCTTGGTGGGACGTGAAGCGAAGCCCAGCAGGCGTTTGGGGTTGGGTGGCTCGCCGCCCTGCAGACTGGCCAGGTAGCACCGACAGCGGAACAGATCCATGTGAAACCGCTCCAAGTTCTGCTCCCACAAGAAGATCTAACAGAGGGAAACATGTGAAAACAGGGAAAGGGATGGATTTGTGATTATGTAACATGAGCAAACTTTGCTGATTAGATGCAGATATATCTATGACCTGGCCACTGATGAAAACCACAACAGTGATAAAGAAAAAAAAAAAGGATAAAATATGCATAAAAGATCACTCTCTGTTATTTAGTTGTTTCAGAAAGAGTGAGATGTGGGAGTGCTGAAGCCCCTGTGGAGAGGTATTACTCACCAACGCAACCCCCACCAGTCACCGACCTGTTGTGCTATGTGCAATGTATCACAGAGTGGGCCGTGGGAGGTGGAACACAGGAACACACACACTCACAATGTAACACAACCTAGACTTAATTTGCACTGGTTCCTGCTTTCACCTGTTTGTTCCAGGACTTAAAAGAAAACGAATACAGTCGTGAATTCAACATGGATCCCAGGCCTGTCCTCTTATGTAAACTCATTTTGTAGATTAATGTGGTCCCAGATACTCATCTTGAAAGAAGACACATAGTAATATAATTGACAACTCAGGTTGAAGCTTTTTTACTCCTTTGATCCCACATTTTTAGGTGAGGTGCCTTTGTAATCGTCAATCCCAATGTTTTCTCAGAAATGCGAAGTGTTCTACTTGATTGAGATTAACCACTTGCAGGTGCTTTTTTTATGTAATATTGGTCTTGTCTTTGGTCTTCAGTCTTTGATTTACTACCAGCCAAAATGCCACACGCATACAAAGACACAGAGGTTCACAAAAGAAGGTCTATTGCTGCTGAGGACATTCTTAAGCTCACTTGCAATGTTTACATGCAATGCTGCTTTGACACTGAGCAGCAACTCCAGACATGCAAGGAGTAAGAATAAAGCTATACGGTATGTTCCACTGAAAGTGAACAAACCTGATCCTAGAAGAGCTTTGCACTTCCAAGCAGGAGATTTCAGGTTCACCTGCCTGCTCGTGTATGCACTGCGTGTGTTTCAGCATGTGCTATGAATATTCTGCATTCTGCTGCACTTGCACGTGTTTATAAATGAGCACCAGTCGGAATATCTGAAAACATCTGTCTTTGCAAGCGCTCCTTAAGAACATTTTGTCTGGATGACGCTATGCAGTAAAGATGATTTATTGCTGAGATTTCAGAGTGCGAGAGCATCAGTGCAGTTCAAAGGTACAAAGATGTGCATCGGTAAAGCCCTTTGGGTGTTTTCTCTTACCTCAAGTGGAAGCTAAAGACACACAGTAGGGTGCTCAACACATGAGATCACAAACCTGGTTCATATCAGCATCACATGGACATAGAGTGTGACTAATTTGCTGTGCGATAATATGAAAAAAGCTTTCTGACACTGAGACTTCCTCTTGTGTCTAGTGGGTATTCCTACGTCTTTGATCTTGACTTTTTTTACTGCAGGTACAACTTTAATCTATTTGACAGTTTTCACTGGATACAGTAACTCAGAGCTCCTGACACATAACTCAGCTCCCCTTTCGACCCCTTCCGTCACACAATACGACCACTTGTTAGCCTCTGTACCTGCTCCAGTATGGTCTTCCTCTTCTTGCCGTCAGTGACGGTGGACAGCTGCATGTCTCCCATCTTCTTCATCTTCTCGTCCATGTCGATCTTCTGCTCCAGCTTGCGGATTTCGGTGCGCAGCAGTCGCACTGTGTCCTCCCTGTGGTGCTGCCGAGCAAGAGCCGCGGCACATGCAGAGTGGATCGCCGTGATCCAGTTCTCAAGTTCTGTCTGGCCCGAGGTCTGACAGGGGAGGGGGGGAAAAAAAAGCAAAAAATAATTGGTAAAAATACGTTGAAGAGCTTCAGAAAACAGGTCACAAAAGCAAGGAAAAGAAATGAAGAAATTGACAGCTGTAAGAATTGGAATAAGAGTCCCCTAGCCTCTAAGACAGGGCGGTCACCATAATCTCATCATCATTTTATCACTTATCTTCCTATTCATTGATTGAATGTCACCGTGGACAGATGCCATGAATATAAATAGACACATTTTAATATTACACAATGGTCAGTGTGGTGGATCACTGTCACAGTATGACAGTGTGGCCTTTAAACATGTCAGACATTAAACAAACACATGGAACCAGGACTGGCTTATCTCCCACACATGGCTAAATGTCATGTACTTGTGTGCCACCCACCACACACACACACACACACACACATACATATCCCCCAGGAGAAATTAGGTCTCTTCTCATTCCCATCCATTTCTGTCTCACTTGGTGATCTGCTGACTTCATGTAGTCCCAAAAAACAATGATATAATGAAAAAAAACACAGTCCTACATGATCTATTAAACTATGAAATACTACTGTTGTTTCAGCCCTAACTGTATGTTTGAGTAAGTTGCATTCCATGCACCTTTGTTTTGAAAGGAACACAACTGTTATGTCACAGGGATGTTTTAAATACCACAGCCTCCCTCACCTGGAAGAGGAAAGCGTCTCCCATTGAGTTGCTGAGACAGAAGACAAATTCTTTCTTGGGATGTTCAGGTACGGCCTGGACTATGCTGTTCTCCACCCACAGTGCATGTTTAGGAACGCTGTTGTGGTCGATGCCTGAACGACCGTCTGACTCGTACAGGAAAAGGGTGCAGCCTTGAAGACCACGGAAAGAAAGATGGCGATAAAAAAGAAAAGACAGGAAGAGTAAATTTTTTACTGCCGTCACATTAAATGTTCTGTATTTACTATTTGATCCGATTTCATTGAAAGCAATTAGCAATACAAGGCTTTTCAAAACTACATTGCGATGATATACAAATCTAGTGTGATCAAAACAAAATCTACAAAAAAATACATAATGCATCATTGCTATATTAGTATTTAAGAATAAAAAATATCATACAATTATGGGCCTACACTGTAAGTTATCAGTGCTAATGTGGAACACATTTATTTATTTTTAGGGGGGATGGATTTAAGGAGAGGAGGCAGGCAGCAATGCAGCTGCAGATGCCATATCTTATGCATTTTGAGAGTACCAGATTGGATTAGACACGGATGCAGCCGTAAAATTAAATTGTGATGAGGCCGAGGAGCGGCAATGTAAGGCCACACAGAAGATGGCGAGAGAGGATGGTAGAGGTGACAGCCAAGGGCGTGGACTGTGTTAGGACTGATGTGATTACAGTCTAACAGGATAGAGAGAGTGAGAGATTAAGCAGGTTGGGATCAGGTTAAGATGTTTATCTGAATGCGACATTATGGCAGCATGATTTTGTCTAAAATAAAAATTCTTCCCTACTACTTTGATCTTCTAGTCATTAAGGGATACTGAAGGTACCTAAATTTTAGTTGAATAAAAAAGAAAAATCTTTCCACCTTTCAGAGAAACCCAGTAGTGTTTCCACTTGCGCCTCGTTGCAGGTTCCACCTTCTTGTTTTTCTTATGAACCAAGAAGTTCTTCACAGCCAGAGCCCCTGCTTTCCTGACTGTGCCTTGTGCGCAGCCAATCAGAGTGTCTGATGGATACACACTACTGAGTGTACCGCTGCTCTGCTCATCACTCACAGCAGAGCCAGCCTCCTCCGTGCAGTCTTGACCCTGATGCGCCTGATGACAGAGTCATTGAAAGACGAAGGGATTAGAAACACAGAGATTCTACATTTCGGAGAAATTAAAACATGCACACATACACGAAAAGTGACTAACCCAGGCTTGATTGTCCAGCTCCTTCCGAAAGTTCTCATACACTCCTCCCCTTCCTCCTTCACCACCTCTTCCTTCTCCTCCTCCCGCGCTGCTGCTTCCACTGTCGCTGCCGTTGAAAACACTGCTCTCGGCAGCTGAGTAGACTGAGAAAGAGGCCGACATGGCCTTACAGCGGCGTGACACCAACTCCCCGTCCATCTCTGTGGTGACGCCATCAATGCCACTGTCGCCATATTCACTTCCTTCGCCCAAAACACCCGAGATGTCCTGTCCACAACAGATACAGGGTAGACACTATATTGAAAACTGCTTGAATGACCAATCTGCCAGTCTACAAGAGGTCATAATTCAAGAGGTAATTTCTCTCTAAGAATCAGAGAGAAAGAATCAACCTGACACAAGGGGTATCTGGGTTTATGCTTGTGTGTATGCATGTATGTGGGTGGGTGCGTTAGTGCGTCAAAATGTTTGTTTGTGCACATATTATATCCATGTCTGCTGTATTAATCTTTTCACTTTGAGCGAGGCGTTCTATGTGCTTTCACACTTTTCTCTCACCAAACTGAGTCTCCCTCTGTTCTTTGTCTCTTTGTTTTTCTGTGTAGACGATCTATTTATATCCTGTCTAACAACCCCCTCAGCCTGGCTAGATGAATTTATAATGAGCACTTAGGGTGCTCTGCTATCCAAGGGTGCTTGGGAGTTCTGGGAATGAGTTGAAAGAAAAGCCTGGTCTGCTATTTTAGTACTTTCTTCTGATTTGGCAACTTTTTTAACAATGACACATGAAAATTACGGAAAACATATTGACCATTGTTTATTCTGCTGATGCAGTATTATTGAGTCTCTTATCAACCAGCCTCTTGGTGATACATTACAGAGACTTTCTCTATTACCCTTTGAGTGAATCTGCTTTTGTAAGATTGTAAGATAAGCTTCTAGATTATGATCGAAACGTCAGCATGACTGTATTTATGCATGTTAGGACAGTGTACGAGCGGTTAGCGAATGGTCCATGAAAGATGTTCTGCTTTATTGCTTTCATTTCTGGAAGGGGAACTGGAGAAACCAGGCCATCGTTAGACAAGTGGCCCCACAGCAACTTTTCTATCTGTCTCCTTATAATCCCTTTCCTCACGACACAAACATACACACATACTTAGATACGCAAACATGCACACACAAACACAAGTGCAGAGCATAAGCAAGCACAGGAAATGTCTCTGGTTGTCAACAAAATGTTAATTGGTGGATTGACTGGTGTCCTCTGTCATGTCTGTGAACCCCCTGAACTTCCTGGATACTACTGGTAAACAAAGTCCTCTCTCTACATTTAGGGGGGTCTAAGTTTCAGAAGGGAGACAGAAAAGACAGAATGCCATGGAAAAGCAGAGAAAGAAGACTTTTAATCTGATTCGTGTTTCATTTGATTTGTAAATTTATTCCTGAAATGTGATCTAACCTGAGTAGTTTGTGCACGGCGTCCCTGGAAAGTTGGGCACGGTGCAGCCGTGATGCCGAGCCCTGCCAAGCCCTCAGACAGGCAGTGGGACCGTCGGCAAGGGAGCGTAAACGCTCCATACCCGCCACCGTCCTCCTCGGTTGGAGACATCAACCCCTCCTCCCCTTCACCATCTCCATCACACTCAGCTTCTCTCCGGTTTTTAGCGTAGCGGCTCCTCTGCCCCCTGAGGCCAGGACTCTGCTGGCTGCACAGATGGTCCAGAGACGATGCCCTTTCAGCTGAGCCTGGAACATACACAGGTGGTTATTGCAGGGCAGTGTGTGTGTGAGTATGGGTGAATGAGCAAGGTGAGGTTAGTGCATCCTGATTACTGTCAGTTACTTTCAGATTACTTTACCACATTTGACGGTTAAATTAACCTTCTCCATGTGTGTCTGTGTCCTTCTGTGAATCTGCATGATTTTTGAGCATGATTTTTGAGTGTTAGTGTGTGTGTGTGTGTGTGTGTGTGTACCAAGTCCATACATTATTCTGAGCTAGCCGACCACCTGGGGCAATGCTTAGACCTTCAGCAGTTAAGTTACCAGCTACCGCATGCTGTCATGCTGAACTCCAGCAGCTCCTGCACAGCAGCAGTTAACCGCACCAACCTAACAATCCCTTGATCAACTGAACCACTGCAACTGATGGATGGCAGCTAATCTTCAATCAGCAGACTTTCTCAAATAATTTTTCCCTACTCAGTGACTGTCCGCAATTTCTCTCACCTCCCTCCCCCTCATCATCTGTAAAGCGAATCAAATCAAGCTGACACCCCTGCACACAAGCACTGATGCACACATACATGAACATTTTTCAACTATCACCATGCTCCTGGAAAGCTACAGTGGAGCTTTTTGAAAACCTGAGAAAATACCCTGAGAAAAAAAATCCTCAGAAACCTCAATATCACCTGTATGGACTGAAGACAGGAAGTGTTACATGTCAGCAAAATAAGCACAAATTTACACCGAGGCTGAAAATGACAATGGAAATGCCTCCAAATGACTAGATGAGAAAACTGTTCTATGGGTTTACAATAAATAGACTTGACATCTTTGTGTGTGTGTGTGTGTTGGTCCAAAATTCTGTTGTGTTGTACCATCCTAACCTGCACTGGGGTGTGTGAACTGCTCCTCCTCCTCTTCTTCTCCCCCATCTATCATCTCCTCAGTGCTGGTCAGATGCTCCTGGCTCAGGTCAGACAGAGAGAACTCGAGACTGTCTTCTCTCCACATGTCCGCCGACTTTGAACGCTTCTTTTTAAAACTCCCTCCCTCCCGGGGTCCCTCAGTCATCCGCTGGAGGTACCTTTCCTCTCCAACAGTGTCTCCCTCTCCCTCCCCCTCCCCCATGGAGTCCTCTCCTCCATCCTGAGCAACAGTGTCTGCCTCTGAGGTTTCAGGAGTTGGCGTGGCCAAAGGGTCGTCATCTTGCTGATAGGACTCCGGCCTCATTGTCATAGCGACGCGCTGAGTCCAGTGAGGGTTGATGCCGAAGTCTCCAAATGCATCTGTTGCGTTGAAAGGTTCCAGTCCGTTCTCTGCCAATGACTGTGGGATGCTCGGCGTGCTGGAGGAGCGAGTTGAGGCCTCAGAGTTTCTGTGTTCCTGTTTCACTGAAGAAGAGTGCCGGGAACGGCGGGTGATCGGCTGCTTGCTGGAGAGACGGAGTGAGCGGGACGCGTGCTTACGGGAGATTGATCCCGTCACATCGCCGTAGAAACCACTGTCCCCATTCTGACTCTCCACGTTTCCCATGATTCAGCTGTAGATCAAGGAAGAGGTTTCTGGTGAAACATACACATCTTAGAAATGTTATTCCATTATCCTTAAATCTAGACCATGAGGAATTCTTGTAAGCTTACAAAGCAGTGACATAAGTGTTTTAAAACTTCTTATTGGCCTGAGTCACATCTGCGATTTATATCTAACACCTTCATTAACTGGCACACTGATTTCCTGAGCTCATACCAAACTGAACTAGAGTGCTATCTATATTTAAGCTTATGAAGTTCATCAACCTGATTCCAAGACAGTGACAGCATTCATGTAAAACGCTGTCTGTGAAGGCTTTCAGTCATCCAGGTTCTGGTTATCTAATAAGAGTTGATTCAAGGGCAACTGGATTTGGCTGAAAGGGTGTTGCTGTGCCAGATCCCTCTGGTTTAAAACGAAAAGCATTCAATTTACAAGCAAAAATCACACGTCAAACAGCAACATGTATCTGCCAGCTGTTTGTAATGCTTTTTTCTCAGATTTAATTAACTTTTTATATGGGCCAGAGCCTTTGAGGAGGTCAGGCAAACTAACAGAAGAACACAGCAGCTTTTACGTGTGTACTGAGTGGAGACTTTTCTTAGAAATAAGAGAATAAACTAAACTACATTTGTACTGTCCTGTTAGCTGAGCTTAACTAGTTCTTAAAGAGCTCCCTGCTTTGATATTCAAAGTTATGCAAACTATGCTAAATAAGTGGTTTAAAATGTAAACTTTGATTCACTTAAGTCTGTTTTTACTTTGACTTCTGATCCTACACATTAATGAATAGCACTTCTGTCCCTCAGCAGTGTTAACATGTCAGCCATATTCCCAGAACAGTGAAATGATCTATTCTGTTAATCATAAAGTTATCTCATCATCCTGCTTCACCCATGCTCTCTGTTACATAAGCACATGGAGCTGCTGAGTCAGTTGCTCTCAGATCAGCTGGTCCTCTGTGAGTCACACATCATCAAACCTACACCATCAGGTTCTCAGTGTGGGCTCAAGCTGAAGAGAGGCCGACAAAAATCCTTTCTAACGAGATAAAAATTTGTTTTAACAAATGATTTAATCTTGTATTTAGAACCACAGCATTTAAAACAAATCAAAGAATGATACTTAATGATAAAAAAATATTCAAATAAACTGGTAGGACTTTACAATTCAATACAATAAAACTACTAACGGAGATTTTTGGAGCACTGAGATACTGAGGTGTAAAAGCCATGGCTACCTGTGGTTGAGCATCCGCATCACCAGCATCCCCAAATTGCTGTGGTGTCGTCTTTCACCGACAGCATGATCCTCCACACATCCTCAAAACGGTGGTGTCAGTTTGTCCTGAGAGGAACAAGAAGAGAGAGAAGTGTTTCAGTGGAGCTCTCACAACTTCAAAGTGACCTGATGTCTCCAGTGCACACAGAGGGGGAGAAAAAAGACGAGAAAGAGGGAGGTACCACTAAAACTAATGCAGGAGGATCTGCCAGGTACGTTACATAAAGCAGGTGAAGTCAAGTTGAAAGTAAATCTGCAAAGCGCACCAGAGAGGGAATCTATAGGATGAGAGACAGTACACAGGATGAAAGGGAATAAGGGACTCTGTGGTCAGTAACCCTGGAGTTAAGATAATGCAGCGAGGCAAAAAACAAAACAAAAAAACAACACTGCAAACAAACAGGAAGCATGCATTAAAATGGACACATCTGTACACAAACTCACAGATAATCAGAAACAAAGTGTAGAAGTATTGTTTGAGCCCGAGGGGAGAAACACCCCCCTCCCCCTTAGACAGTCGCATTTTCTTTGAACTGCACCCTGAAACTCATTGCCAACCAGAAACCATACAGGCATGTACAGGCATGTGCACAAAACATTTTGGGAAAACACCCCCTGCTTCCCTGCAGACAAAGAGAAGCGCACACACACATACGCTAAAATGACAGAAGATGAAAGCAGCTATGGAGTATAATTTTCTGCTTAAGACTCAATTAAATGATCCTTAACCAACACGACCTAATTTTCTCTAATACCAGCCCTGAGCTGCTTAGAGTAGACCATGATTTCCATAATGTGCTATGTATAGTGTGAAGGTATGCAAGTGCATGTACGCTTGCTTGCGTGCAGATTTGCACATACTTTCACTTCACAACCAGATGAGAATTTAATTTGTATGTATGATCCCTCTCAGTCGACTAGCACAAGCATTTAGAGGCCCGAAGCAGTTTATCTGGGAGACTGGCTGCTGCAGACACTATTGTCAGATTTGTTTGTGTTTTGTATAGTAAGTATATACGGAGGAAAACAATGTAAGAGAAACACAAAAAAAAGATAGAAAAAAGAAAAACTCTTTTTATCTGCTGTAAAGCAGATGTCAGTCAGCACAGGGTGTGTTCAGATCTATCACATCTGGTGAGTCATTTTAGTGGGACATTTCTTCTTTTGTCAAGAGAAGCATCATCAATTTGTTCCCTCAGTTAAGAGAATGTTTTTATTATTGATAATAATCAGATAATACTGTCGATTGTTCGCAGAAATACACAGACAGAAAAGGACAAGCAGAAAGGACGATACGCAAAGTGCTGGGAAAATGCATGGAAACCACACACAGTGTTTCACTGGTCAGCTGTGACACTGAGCCATGCCAGTGTGTGTGCGTGTTCATGTATTTAAACTTTAGCCACTGCAGCACATTTCACCCCAGCTGTGAGAAGCAGTTACATAAGCTAAACTTGACCCTGATACTTCCCCTCCTCTTCCTAACGCTCCAATCTTCATTTCTCATCCCATCCGGCCTGATGAGATTTATCCCAGCCCACATGCTGACCACCCACCTCCAGAAAAGCAAACAAAGACACACATATTATCATCCACACGTAACGCTTGACAGGTTATTGGTTATTTAGTGCTGAGAACTCCAGGTTACATTTACTGTACATTGCTGTTGTCAAGCCATACAGTTCATCTATATGTCTGTCTGATTCTGAGAGAGAGAGAGAGAGAGAGAGAGAGAGACAGACAGACAGACAGACAGACAGACAGACAGACAGACAGACAGACAGACAGACAGACAAGACAAACAAACAAAACAATTCTGCCTGACACAACACAAGGGAAATCAAACCCCTGCCTTTCCTCTGGCAGTGTACAGTCTAAAATGTTTAGCATCTTCGTTTTTCCTCTCCCTGTGCCCTGCAGCAAGGCACGGGAGACGGAGAAGGGTAACAAGGAGGGGGGGGGCTCTCTGCAAAACCCACGTAGAGCTGAGAGGTGAGGCAAGGCTGAAGGCGAAACACATGAGGAGGGAGGGCGCTGAGGTTGGTAGAGACTGAGGGAAAAAAAACATATTGGGGTACTGTGCTATGAATAGAAGTTTGATATAGAAAAGTGAGAAAAACTGGGGGAGGAAGAAATGAAGACTGAGAACGAGAGAGAGAGGGAGCGATAGATAGAGAGAAATTGAGGTGGGGGGGTCCTATTGTTGCCGGGCTTTAAGTGGATAAGTAGACATGTGCTCTGGCTGCCTCTCTTCGGGCTTAATTGAGGGAGCCGAGACAAAAGGGGAAACATAATTATTCGCTCTCTTTCTCTCGGTCTCTGGTTCTCGCTCTCATTCTGGCAGTATATTAACACATTGAGAGAGTGTATTAACACAATGGCCTGCGCAACAGCAGCCAAAGCATCATTACCATGCAGACATGCCCTCTCACAGACGAGCAAACACACACAAACACACTGAGAGGGGACAAAGAACAATCCCAGAGATGTCTTACTAAAAAAACACAACTCCAAAATAAATCAAGTCCCTTCCCTTCATTTTTAACTCTAATTTTGATTTTTATTTACTGAATTTATCACTAATATTAAAAAAAGCGTATCTGCTCTTTTCTGAGTGCACAGTAGAAAGCTCTTCTGGCTTCTGGCATAATATGTGAGAGAGACAGAGACAGAGCTGAGCATCGCACTGGGACTGGAAGTGGCACTTAACTACGCTGTCAGAAGCAGCTCTGTACCGGGTCTCTCAGACTCATATTGCCACATTTCCACGGTTGCGTTAAAAGACGCTCAACACCTATAGGCTCTCACGTCTATCACCTAACACAGACACACATGCAAGCAGGTCGTTTTCTGTGGAAGAGCCTAATAGTGTAAAGGCAGGCACGCTTCCAGTCACACACACCTGCACAATCCCTCGAGAAATGTGAGCAGGTTTTCCGACTCGCACACATGCTCTCACACTCTTTGGAAAAATACCAAGGGCCTGTCAGAACAGCCATGGAGCAGGAACACCCTACTTCCCCCAGCCAATCTTTTCATCTCTGCACCTGTCTCACAGCTCCGCCCTGCATGACACACAGCTCAGCTCTCCAGACTGAAACCACACATGACGTGAATGCGCACTACTGTACAACACTGTACTGTGAATGAAGCCAAACAAAACCTGTCTCATTGCTTTTTTTAAGCCTGTCATAGTCTGGAGTGACTGATGAAATCTGGCAGTGTGTACACATTATGAAATCACTAAGCGACTTGATTAAATGCTCTTCGTTGCTGAAAAACAACAACCCATCATAAATCTGTATGGTTAATGTAAAACTTGTCATCTGTCTGTTCTCTGTATGAACAATAAATTATCTGTTGTACATTCATTTTTCTAAAATAGGTGAAAGTGTTGTTTTAATCTTGAGTTTTTGCTGTTAAAATGATATGTGTTTACTATCAGCTATGAGTTTGTCCAGCTCCAGCTGTGATAGGATACGTAACTCCAAAGACTGGACACTTTCATCATCTCATATGATCTCAAAACATTTTTGGGAACTTGACTAAATAAACATGGGTTTACTGCTTGCCTTTACTGTTAGAACCGAAACATTATTAAGACAGTAGTGCTTAATGTTGTGTTTTATTGCTCTTTGTCGTTCCTGACTCCCCAGTGAGAGTTCCAGTAAAAATCTCAAAAAGACACTGAAGGTGGCAACAGTAGCGGCCAGTCTAGACACTGCTGTAACCAGAGAAGCTCTCAGCTTGATCGACCTCTCTGACCTTCCTCTGCACTTTCAAACCACGACCGCCCCCCCATCAAGCCTCAAAACGCATGATGCAGTCACTGGACTCACCCTTGCCTTAGGCCTCTTTCCCGGACCTTTCACATACCATACCCCCCTCCCTCTAGGCAGGGAGTGAAGTCACTGAGGTTAACGACCTCTCTGGGGGGTAAACAAAGGAATTTCTGAATGGGGAAGACTTCATCTCTAGTGAGTGAAAATAGACTTCCATGGGAATCCTGGAGAAGGTTTTATCAGTATGTCTCTATGCTCACTGATCTCACATACACACACATACACACCTACAGAAATACACGCAAACACACCTGCAAACATGCATGCATGTACATCGGGGCTTCCTTGCAGATGTTTACACTGAGCAAACCTGCTTTAAAAGATAACAAACACACTGTGAATAACATGCGAATCAGGACTGGGTGCAGGAAGACTCAGTGGGCCAAACAAATAAGGATCAGGGACTTATCCTTTAGTAAGTGTCTGCGTGTGCACATCCAGGTGTGTGTGCATTGTTCACGTTTGAGGAGGAACTATATCTATCCCATGCCGAGATAACAGTCAGATGTGCTGTGAAATCATTCTATTGTAGAGATATGGGTGCACACTCCACTGCACTCCCACAGTCCCTCTGAGACGGGACTGTCTCAGACATCACTGGTAGAATTCCCTGGAAGAGGGAGATTAGCTTCTTATTCATCCTTTCGGAATCTGACAAGACATGTACCACCTCCCCCCTCTCTTTCTCTCTCTGCTTAAACACACACATGCACACACACAAACAGTGTGCCTGCAAGCGTGAGTCTCGGCTGCTGCTTAAATCAAACATTAATTTTTTTTTAAGTGGGGAGAGACAAATTATAATTCCTTCCTGAAGAACGCTGTCAGAGGAGGGCAGAGCATAAAAATGACAGAACAAAGTGGAGTGGGAGGAAAGGGGAGATGATTGTTATGAATTTATGATGGTCCTCTTGTCATCTCTTAAGAGAGAAGCGTAGAAAAAACAGAATCAAGATTTAGGATTGTGGTGATAAAACTAGCAAAACAACTTCAACGCCAACTCCTGTCAAAAAGTGTTAAAAAAAAAAAATCAAGATATATAATTAAAAAAATAATCGCTTAAAAGTGGGGTAAGGAGTAGTAATGTAGTGCAATATATCATCTGCAAACTGACAAATAAAAATGTTTATATTTTGGGGTCAGTGTGGCATCTGAGGATCAACGGCAGTGGAAATCAGTGCCAACCAGTTCACTCCACTTTACTCCTCAAGTGTCGCCAACCTCATTAAATACGCTCCTCCGTCTTTCTAGGAGCTTACGCTGTACGCTCCTTAACTCAGATTTCAGCTGACTGTCTCTGCAGCACGGTGCAGTCAGGGATTACCATAATTTGAAGAAAAATCCTTCTACCACAAGTCCTCCATTGAGTGAGAGGCCCACGAGAGTCAATGAGTGTGCACAGCTTTTGCCGCTCCACTCTGAGTTGCTGAGTGCAACTTCAGCAATCATCGAATCCCTGTACGAACTCAAAGAAAGGAGATTCCGCAGATCTAAACCTCCCATTATGATCTTTCAAGATGTATATTTTAATGACAGGCTTTTACACTGAATTATCAAAGTACTCCATTCTCCCACTTGTTCTAAGATGAAGGAGGAGATCGAGACATGTCAGCCTAAATTAAATCCTTCCTGGACTTCTGTTGTAGGTTACTATGCCACTTGAAATCCTCTTGTTGATTGAATGTAACTATAAAGTGCAGCAAATTGAATGACAAATGTTAAACTATGATTTGCTTTTTGTTAAATGTTAATAAATAAACTCCTTCCTTTGCCTCAATCAACACTCTCTCATTTGTCCTGATGAAATAGTGATTGCACAGACAAGTCATCAAAACCAATCAGCTGAATATTGATGTGGTGCTCTACGGTTCCCAAAATGCAATGTGTGAGAGGCAGTTTAAAAAAAAAAAAAAAAAAAAAAAAGTGTTGTTTATTTATTCAGGAGGAGTGGGACAAGACGTTGACTGTGCTCCAGATTCAGCTGGTAACCGTAGAAACCCCGCGGGGTAAGACGCAGTCGGGGGGAGGAGTGACTGGGAGTGAAGGAATAAGACAGAGGAAGACGTTAAAAAAGAAGAAGAGCGCTGTGCAGACGTGGCAGCATATTTGAATTGCTTGAAACAACACGTGGGTAATGGCATGCAACTACAGAATTTTATTATACAGCAGATACCAGATACCACTAAGTCTCACGCAGAGCCAATATCAGCGTGGTTTCCCCCCGCCCAGGTGTATCAACTCTTTTTTTTTTTTTTTTTTTTTTTTTTTTTTTTTTTTAAAGCAAGGATCAATATATCATAGAGATTCCTTTGGTATTTTACCAGCGCAAAACTAGAACACTGAGGAAGTCAAAACTTTTCTGAGTCTTTCTCAATCTTTTATCTTTCTGCTCTTGTCCATTTACCACTTGATTTTATCACTGTTGCACTTTAGCACACACTGGAATCCTGTGCTGTCTGTGTTTTTGGATTCTTTGCCATGATTGTGCTGTGATGAGTGCAAGTTGTCCTGCTTTCCTGTTTTAGCCCAGTTGCACTGGAAAAAATTCTTTTCAGCTTGGTCGACATGGCAATAAAGTAATGAAGTGGGATAGGACACACTGCTGTAAAGAGCTCTTAATCCTGAACTTATTAAGTAGTATTATGGCCCCTTGTATCATCTTGGAAAAGGAATTCCTTCCCATTATTTTCCTCTTCTTTTCCTCTAACTGAACTATTGTGGGGTGTTAAGTGTCCAAGATTTAAGGGGTTTATTGTTCCATGATGTGAGCTTTAAGAAGCTTTTAAAATAGATTCAATCTTGTAGCGTGAAAAGCAAGTGCAGGGCTGAAAATCGGTTTCAGTCATTTCCATTTCTTCTTGCTAAAGGGGAAAATGGCCAAATTTAAACACACTGAATTTTGTCATCAAATATTGTCTTTAGAAATTTATATCAGTTAAACCTTGGCATCACCACAAATTCAGACATTGACACGTATAGACACCCTCTGACAAACACAGACAGGTGTGAATGGAGCCAAATTGGCGGGTAATACTTCCCATTCTGCTCTGTGCAGTCTAGTCTGAAGAGCCAGCAAAATAACAGGGTGGATGGGTGGGCGAGAGAGAGGGATAAGAGGGTTTTAGGCAAAGGTAGACTGATTGAGGTGGGAGGCTGAGACGGGGGGATGAGACGAGAGCAGTAAGTGGGGCTGAAAAAAAAATGATGGTGCTGAAAGGGGGATGAGAGGTTGTTAGAGCGATGGGCGAGCGGGTGGAATCGAGTGTTGGGCCACAGGTAGACAGATAAATGATGTGTGCTGAGGTGGAAGGAGACATGAGAGGTAAAGAGGTGGAGTGGTGCTGATAGGTCCTGAGGGGCTGATAGAGATAGGTGTTGTGTCAAAGTAGGGCAGGTGTGAACAGGCCCGATTTGTTGTCATTAATGATATGACTGGGGTAAGACTATCTGGAGAGAGCTATTGAAGAGCTTATTGTCCGTGTTAGGATGTGTAGGTATGAGCAGATGGTCTATTAGAAAGAAAGAAAAGAATTTTGGAGAAATAATTGTTTTCTACTTTAGAAATGAAATTGTTTTCTCGTCAGAGAAAATTATTGAGTCATGCTATGTTTATGTCGAAGAAAAAGATGAATATATATATTTGCTCGCACGCAGTTTATATAAACCTGTCGTCTTCAGTAATCCAGGTTTACACCGTTGAAAGGATGTGTGATACGAAATAGAAATTTAAGAGGAAATTGGAGGGACTACACAGAATAAGATGCAATCTACAGGTATTACTCTGATTTTAATCAAATTGTAAGAGATAGCTAATAAAACACAAAGCAGAATTCTTATCACTTTATTAATTAAGAAAGCTGCTGAGACCCTGCAAATCCTTTGCAGTACTACCAGGGAGGAACTGAGAGGCTTTAGCATGACCACATAAGGACAGGTAAGAAAGGAAGAGAAAGTGGAGAGTATACCATGGGAGAAGGAGGAAGAGAAAGAGGAAATAAGAGATTAGAGAGACACGAGGGAAAACACAAACCATAACAGTGTAAACCTGACAGAGGTGAGGAAGCAGGTACTGTTGAGAAAGAAGCTGGTGGCAGAGAAGTGAGCAACACAGAGGAGGACTGGAGGGAGAGGGGGGAGGGGGGCGGCGGGAGGTGGAAGGGGAAGTTATCTTAGTGCATCCCTGCACCTGAGTCAACAGCAGTGCTTGCAAACAAAGTACCCCCTTGAAGAGGAGACAGAAGACAATGTACTGCAGTGAGGGATGGGGGTAAGAAATGTTCAGCAAGAATGTGACAGACAAACAGCAGCTCACTGTGGTCTGAGAGGAGAGAGGATCCAGACCACCAAGACAAAACAGTGTAATCCTGGGATACACAGACCTTTGATAAGCTATAGATTTTATTAGATCTGATAAGATTAAACTTTATCAAGGGGGCAAAAAAATTCTAAAGGTCATAAACAAAATTTAAAAAACCTATAATAGCTATTTATAGATGTAGCAGATGTCTGCAGCTGAAAGAGTTTTACATTTACAGTAAATTTACCATCTCGGTCAAAGAGCATACGAGCAGAACAGTACAAATTTGCATTATGTACTGTAAATGATCATTTTTTAAAATCTGCTGTTACAGATAAAAAATGACCCTCCCACTTGGTGCCCACTTCTTCATTTATGCATCACACACACACACACACACACAAACACCCCTTAGGTGTGACTGAAATGAAAGAGGACCTACGCCCAGAATGTTGCATCAATGTTCTGCAAATTTCAGCAACAACAAACTGCTTCAGTAATCTTGGCACACAATGGGTCAGTTTCCTAAAGAAAGATTAAGCTTAGGTGTTGACTAAAAGAAAACTCTGTAGATTAGTATTGAAACTAAATATTATTTTCATTATTGATTAATTTTTTGATAGATTCGTCTTTTAGTTAATAACATACAGCATACACGTTATAGCAATATTTAATAGATCTTTAGCTCACCCATATCAACACAAACCAATGCTTTAGAGCTAAAGAGTAGAACAACAGACAGAAACAAGTTGCATCTTGCAATGTTGTGTCAAATTAGCATTTGACCTCCAGGCTGCCTTTAATATACGGCAACTAAAATCAGCATTTTCAGAAAGAAAACCCTAATTTCCCTCTCTTCAAAGCAGCATCTTCCCGAAACTTGCATTTTTCAGCTACTTAACAGAGTAGGAATGATTGGGTTTGCATCATTAATATGTATGCCAACGAGGGTAAACTCCAGTCAGTCGTTAAAATCCTGGTTACATCGAATAAGAGTCTCCTCACAGTACTGTCCTGTAGGATTTCAGCCAATGTTTCAACAATGTCTTGTGACAAAAACAACACTATCAATGAGATAAGGATGTCAACAACATGTCAGCAATGTGGCATCTCTTCAGTGGATGGGGTTGGATCTAGGTCAATGGGTCCATTTCCTGGGAGTTGAGCTCTTGTGCGGACTCGAGCTGGGGGTTATTGTTTGGGCTCTGAGTGGCTACACTGAATAGAGGCTCCCCTCTCAACACATTAGTGACCTGTATAAGCTCCACACGACTCACTGACATCTGAGTGCAGGCCTAAGGGGAGTGGACAAAGGCAGTCTGACCACACACACACACACACACACACATTCATGTGCCTAAAAGCTAATGCACCACAGGACAATAACAAAAACACACAGTCTAATAGAAAACCTATACAGCACCAACCACAGGGTTTTTTATCCCCAAAGAAACTCAATCCAAAGAACAAAAAAAAATCCATGCAGCTCTGCCTGTAGGCCTTCATCCTTATCTTTTGTTGCTCCAAAATGCGCACACACACACACACACACACTCAGACATATTCACATACATAATTGCACATGCACACACTTACAAATGCACACTCAGGCTGTTGAGGCCGCCTTGTACGATCCCACCGCATCACTTCCAGGTCAACAAGCAGGAACGTGAAGTGTGACTATGTGATGAGAGCTGAGTCGCTGGCCAGGTCTGCATTCTCTTTAACTAACTCTCTAACTAACTGTAACTAATGTAGTGTGTGGGTTGAAAGGAAAGATGGAGCGAAGGGGAAGAGGAGAGGAGAGAGGAGACAATGGCTAAGTGGCCTGTTTCCTCTGCTTTAATTACACAGTCACATGGACGTACACTTGGACAGAAAGAAAAAAAAAAAAAAAAAACACTCAAAACACAAAGTCTGCTCACACAAAGTGGGGGGGTTGTAAAAATTTCCAAGCAGCGATGAAAAAGATCCCAGGAAGGCCAAATCTCCCCAGTGCAAACAAAGCAAACACAATCTCTGAAGACACTTTTTGCACTCCCACAGTAATTCCTCCCTTAAATCCCTACTCAGCACTTCACACACAACTGTATTTCCACTCTCTCACTCTGAAGTCTTTTACATCGGCTTCCTGTTCAGGTAACACGTCTCCTCTCAAAACAGGTTTCCCTTTACCACCAAACACACCGCCATATCTCCATATCACAACTCAGTTTCTGCCACCTTTTCAAATTGTACTTCTTCGGAATAACAAATATCAACTTGTTTTCACTGCATGAATCTTTTGTTTGCTGATCGCTCAGTAAACAAAATTATATATTCAACTTTCTCTGCTTTTTTTTTTTTTTTTTTTACGCTGTTTTGAGGGCACCCTAGAAATATGAGGATCTAACCATATCAAATAAGATGCAGATGCATGTACACACGCGGACACACACGGACCGATGTGTGGGCTGGGACGCAACACTGATCAGAGATAATGGGCAGACATGACAGGGATAGCAAGGCTGTCACACCAAGAGAGGAAGGAAGGATGGATGATGGAGCAAAAGACAGAAAGAGAGAGATAAAGAGAAAGAGAGTGTGAGAGAGAAAGTGGGAGGGAGTGAAAAGGAAGGAAGAAAGAAAGGAAGGAAGGAAGAAACTCCCAATCAGCAGACACAGAAGAGACAAAAGGGAGGAAATGAATGAGGGCACATGCCAGCTCACGTCAGCTCTGAGACACCCCTCCCCTGTCTGGACCCCTTCTCAATTAGAGGCATCCCCTTCTGCTTCTCCCACTCCTTTTGCATCTTCTTCTTCTTCTCATCAGGGGGCTGATGTCGAGGAGTCTGACACGAAACAAAATGTTCTCCACCTGATGTTACGCACTTCCCAGCTAACAGCCCTCGCGGTCCTGCTCAACCGGACAAGTGACATTACAAATGGACGCACATAAGCACACACGTTGGTGTGACATAATGTTCACACTGACTCATTCTGCCTCTCTTGTCTTGCACAGTTTCTCATATTTTCGAAAGCTTGTGCTAAAGGCCAAGACCATGGAATACAGACACACAAACACACTAATAATGTTCCTCAAATTAATATATAAAACATAAATGGCATGTTTCCATCATATTTTCCACATGGGTTTCCATTGTCTAAGGTCTGAACACTGCTCTTTTAGTTACATCATCTCATTGCGCTCTCTGCAATGGCTTAATGGCACCTGACTGGAAAATTAGCACTACCAACTGTTTATTTCAATGTGCCCAACTCCTAATATTCACACGTTTTCATTTGCCAGTTTTCTGGAAATTCAGATAAAATCAGTGCAGCATTTGGACAGAAACTTGATTTCTTTAATTATTTATTTTCAGTTTTTAGATACACACGGAGGTAAAATTATTACCCCCATGTTTGGCAACCATTGCCTTGTTCTATCATCTGCACTGCAAAGGGATTCCTTACTCTTGCATGGAGAGAAGAGAAAAAAAGATTTTCGTGTCTCTCCGCCCTCAGCTGTCAGTTTTGTCTTGGTTTTCCCAAAACAGATTTCAACAATATCTGTCTGGTACTGGTCTGTAAGTGACAGCAGCAGAGAACTGGGAGGGTGAGCGACAGGAACACACAGACACTCAGAGAGAAGACAGACACACAGAGAACCCACAGGCACACAGTCAAACACAAACATTTAAACAGCTTGATTGCATGTGGGGAGATGGGCACTGGGGGCTGCATAAGCCCCATATTTGCTCAACAGCAGAAATAAGTGGACCACTGAGGAAGAGGGATGAAGCGTGAGCAAAGCAACGGTTAGAAAATGAGAGAGACAAAGATGAGAGAAAGAGAGAGAGAGGGAGAGGGAGAACAAGAGAGGGAAATAGAGATCATCCCTCTCATGTTAATTGCATCATCCCTTTATCATGCCCGCCACATGCTCATCAAACTGCATCTTATGTGCTGTATCTGTAATCATAAAGAGAGGCCGTTCGTCTGATCTGCCACAAGGTCAGAAGACTATTTTTTCACTGTAGAGGAGTATTTGTAGTAAGCCTGAGTTCCATGTTGTTAATAATGATGATGATGACAACAATTATGATTATTTCTATTTATGTAATGTATTACTTGATGCATGGAATGCTTTATGAGCTTTACACAAGCAGATCAAAGGATAAGCATGACTTAGATAATTGTATTTATAGTATAGAATATACCATGGCTGCAGAATATCTGCTAGTGTGTTCACTCTATGACTGCATGAGAGTACAATTGCACTTATTCACATTATGATTTGCCTATCATCTGTCAATCATAAAAATTCTGTTCCCTACAAGGCAGACCATCAAACTTTAGGGTTAAGACTTGGGTTTTGATTACAGTTATGGTAAGGGTTAGACTCACAGTGCTCGTGTGGTGGTTATGGTCTCAGTTATGGTCATGAACATCAGTGAATGCAGTGTCCTCCTTAGAGACAACAAGATGTGCTTGGCTGTGGGTGTTTACCTGAGGCTGGCTGTGTGTAGAGGATGAAATGCGTACCTTTATCTGCCCTAAAGGTGAGCTGACTCTGCATGAGAGCAGCGTATCAATCTGGGTCAGTATGTACACATTCTCACAAATACACACACACACACAATACAAACACACACGCCCACGAGGCTCACTTAAAGGAGCCCCATCCCCCCCTTCACGCTCACACACTATATTAGCTTACTGTACACAGATGGGGCACATGGTTGTGCAAATGCACACACTCTCATATTTGTCCTAAAGACACACTTTCACATGTAGTAAATGGACACATATACACATAAACCTGAATGAGCAGTGTGTAACAGTATATTAGATGATGGCTTTCCCCCCTATTTCACAGCCCCGGGCTTTCACAAAGTCTTTGTCAATTTTGAAAAAAGTGTGTGCATGTCCACACACACACACACACACACACACGCACACACACACACACACACCAGTTTTTATCTGCCACTATAAATCCCTTCACGGATCACTTCCTCAAAACACCCTGCCAATATTCAACTTCCTCATGGCAGCAACTGAAGCAGTGCATTGTAGCAAGAAAGATAACATGGAGGAAAGATAAGAAGAAAGAGAGAACAGGAAGGAGAGAGAGAGAGAGCAGGAGAGAGAGAGTACTAGTTCAGATTTTTTATTCTTCTCTAAATCAAAACACTTAGTAAAGGTTGATAATAGAATGAGCATCACTCTAAAGCTTGATTCTCTATTTAACAATTATTTTTAAACCTGTTATTACCATTGTTATTACTAAATCACAATTACTTTAACTTTTTAGAATGTGGATACCTTGTTTGTTCTGGCTGTTTCATCAGCTTGTCAAAAACCTGGATTTAACATTCCATAGAGATATTACTGTAAATACCAAATTCCAATAACAAAATCACCCACAAAACTAAATTATTTGATGTTACTTGAACTGACTTTTCTTACTGGAACAGACTACATGCCTGAGAAAACAGGTTTTTGTTTGTGTTTTTGTTTTTTCACTTATCTAGAGAAGAAGCACAAAAGTGAGGGGGGGAGAAAGGACAGCGGAGTCTTTGTGCCCTTTGACCCCTCGTAATTCTTTGGCTGTCTGGATGCCTGAAGATGACCTTCTGCACAGCTGAGACCTTACACCTCCGCTAACGCAATTATGCACATACACACATTTGAGTGACAAATGCTAAATACTTATGAAGTATTCAGAAGGAGGTAAAAGTCCTTTGTTTTGTATCCTCTCTTTTACTCTGTCTTGCTGGCTACAGTCGCTCTCTGGCAAGTCTTCGATACCACGCTGCCTTTAACTGCTGGTCTCTCCGGACATTCAGTGGCTCTTAGGTTTCCCTCTTTGTCTGTGTAGTCCTTCTCTATCTGTTCTTAATGTTAATATTTCCACACAACACAGCTCACACACACTAAGTAGGCTAATGTCTTTATCAGATCCAAATCCAGTGGTGCGTGATCCCTCTTTCTTCATTTTGCACTGTGCACCTTTGATGGCATAACCAGAAATTTTGAGCACCCACTTGCGCTTTTTTCAATTCTTAAATGATTAAAAATCATTACTGTAAGTACCACTTGGGTCTTTGATCTGGAGAATAATCTCACTTTATCTCAAGTAATTTCATCTTTCCTGTACTTCTTACGTAAAAGCTCCCAAGCAAACACACACGCTGCTACAGTATGCATCACTATGTTTGCCCTTTGAGCTATGCAGTTTGTTCAATGGCGGGGAAATGTCAGGTGCTGCCAGTCCAGAGGGCTGTTAAGGTATTTTATTATCGCCAAAGTACCTTGAGTAGGAATCTAAGTAACGTCCCAGTGAGAGCATTAATGATTGATAAACTTTCATCAGCACACACAGGCCCATGCAGGATGGCTATCTGAACGAAATGTGTGCGAGGCTTTTCTTGGTGCAGTTCTCATGTGTTTATACAAAATTTAAATACGTGTGTGTGTGAGTGAGAGAGGGGGAGAGCGGGAGTGACCCAAACAGCAAACAGTGGTATACTATACTAGCTAAGAAGAGAAGTCAAACTCACAGACAGAGACACATTGTGTAAGAATGTATGCCATCTTAGTAAATACATTGGTATACACACATTAACACACACACACACAGACCATGTACAACAAAAAGCTTGTACTCTCACTCCTTACTGTAACTTCATCTCCTTTCTCACACAAACATTAACATTCATATAAATGATTCACAAATCTAAACATCCACAACATGAAGCTAGTTCCCTTGAACACCCAAGAAACTCTACCGGCCCCTCTCTGTCTCTGTCAATCACAAAGCTCCCAAAACCTCCTGAAAACAAGAAACGTATCTGCTCACCTTTACTTGTGCTCCTTCCACTCGTGCTCCACACCTGTGTTAATTCCCTGTGGTGGTTAAAACACTGTCAGCACGTGTCCTCTCCGAGAGCATACAGGGGAATCCTTGCATCAGTGAGACGTCTCCTGCACTCCAGCGCAGCGTTTGACTCTGTACACACACACACACACACACATTACAGCACATACTCACACATGCTGCCTCTTGCAAGCCTAGACCAGACTGAAGGCTGAGGAGAGGGTGTGTGTGTGTGAGTGTGTTTGCTGCCTGAGTCTGAGCCCGCCCCTCTTTTCTCTCTGGTTCTCCCGTTCTCTCTCACATGCACTCACCCTACCCTCCTCCTCCCTGTTCCCTCTCTCTCTCTCTCTCTCTCTCTCTCTCTTTCTCTCTCTCTACAATTTCACCTCCCCCGGCTTGCCAATTGACCGCCAGCATGTGTGCTGGGTCTGTGCCTCTAAGCCTTCAGATGTTCCAGTCCTCTTTTTAATTGCTGGCTCTCTGGCCTCAAAAGTTCTACACAAAAACAAAGACGCACAGATACATAGGACGAGCACAAACATATAAGGATACATAATGTACAGGCACAAGCACATTTGCATACATTTAAAATATGTTGATTAATTAAGTAAATATGAGTATTTCTTAAAAAATAATACAAACCAATGCAGTGAAAACTAAGGAGGTAGGAAATGGCGTCTTAAAATGTGCAACTTGTAAGATTTAATACACAACTGCAGAGACTTTGGTTTAAGTAGAAAGCAGGAAAAAAAGGTGCACAGTGGAGTACAAGAAGAATCCATCTCTCTCTTAGTAAATCTTCCACAAGAGCTGCTGCAGTTCATGTTACAATGCTGCCACACACTTGACGTGTATTTTTTCTCGCATCCTTCCTTTATTGTTTTATAGCCCACCAGCCTTTTTGTAACAGAATCTTTGAATGAAAAGAAGGCACCCACAAGTGGTAGTTTTTGCTGTTTGTACTATGGTCTCCCACGTTTCCAGACCTGTAGGCTTGAAACAAGGCTCTGAGAAGTTTGTAGCCTGCTCGTTCACTGACAGCAGTTGTAACCATCTTGGATTCACATCAGTTACAATGGATTCCAACAGTGACCCAGTTTTATGGCAAAAAAATAAAAATAAAAAAAATCAAGATATCCATAGAAACTACTTAAACCACTCCTTCAGCATGACTGTCTACTCCACTGTTCTTTCCAGGCTCACTATGTTCTAAACACTCGTGTTTGCCAAAATGTGCCAAAAATCTCAAATTCACAGCTTCATATTGTGGCTAGCATGGTTAGCTATTTGCCTTTCAGAAGATCGTAGGCAAACATAAGTGCATGTGACAAAGGTAAACACAAACAGCGTAAGGTTTCACACAATTTGGAAGTGTCTCTGTCACAAAACCAGGACAATCATACAGGGAGAAATCTTCATCTGGACCTTACTGAACACTCTAGAGATCTCTGCAATCCAAGAACTTAAGAAATGTTCTTCACGCTTTTTTTTTTTTTTTTTTCAAAAGAGACTTGTTGATGTGCCAGTTGAGGAGGTCTAGTGGGCGAATTATTTCCAAATGTATTAAAATGTTTGAATGTCACACTGTAAACATGCTTCATTATTATATGTCTGTAATATGATTAGGTAAAATTTACCTGAATTATAAATAACTTTGTCTCTGGAGTTAACTTTCTCAAATTTCTCAAGATCATCAAGAGTGTTCACCAAAACATTTGGCTTGACGAAAACAGGGATTACATAGTAGGCTGATGATCCCTGCTGTGTCTGTCTGCTGTGAAGCTACAGAAGTAACCGGTGTTTGGGAGTATTTAACATTTATAGAGGCAAACGTGTCAGGACAAAGGGCAGTGAAGGTAACAGATCCACCCAACAAAAGGACCTGACACAGTCTCCACAGGGGAGAGAACGGAGACAGTCACAAACACAAAGTCGCTAACATACGTGCACACTGGCGCACAAGACAACACACACACACATTCACAGCTTTTTGCCTCCAGGCACATGATGACATTTCGGCACCTAACTCAGACAATACCACTGCAATGCTTCTTGCCTATTACAGTTCTTTTGTGTGAAGCATGTTTGTATGTACTCGCACATATGATGTGTCTCTGTCTGTCTCCTAGCACCTGTCTGCTCATTCTCTTTCCAGTCTGCCTGCTTCCTGTCTGTCTCCCTGTTTGTTTATTTCTGTGTTATCTAACAATATAGCTGGAGAAGGTCGTGTCCTGCTGGGAGCCGACTGAAACAGGAAATAACCAATCCAGAGGATGAGCAGGGGCTTAGACAACTAGGTCCCACACTCCTGCCCAAACACAGCGTTATTGGGCTGTAATGCAATTATCCAAGGAGTGGGGAGGCGTTGGTTAATGGTTAGAAGACAACTAGAGCAATGGCTGCGATGGCATGTTGGCGCAAGCAGAATACAGAAGAGGTAATAATAACAACAGCAGGTGGAGAATGTTATGTAAGCAGAGAGGAGGGCTGGAGAAACATCAGGATGTCGGGGGTTTCTTTTTGTTTGCTTGTTTTGCTCTGTCTGCGCTCATCATTTGGCGTGCTGCTTTTGTGATGTGAACATGCTCATTGTTTGTTGTCAGCTGTGCAGTCGGCAGTTAGGACAGCAAGGAGTAAATGAATATCAAAGCCTATTCACCAGTGGTGCGTTCTGTTGAATAAACAGACTATTTGGTAGCAGCACTGTAAGTGTAGCCGGTTTTGTTCTCCTGTCTTCCTGCACACCTGAGCAGGCCTTTCAGCACAGCAGACTCCACCTTTCAATCTTTATCAGACAGATGTTATCGCAGTGTGCATGTGTGACTGGGGGGGGGGTGGGGGGGCAATATCAGTTAAGAGCCGAAGGGATGAGACACAGATTGGTTTCCCGTTTCATGCCTCCTGCCATCTCTGTTGCTAAACATATCATATTGAAATTCATGAACATACTGTATTGGGGACAAAAAAAAAAGGTAATCACATGTACACAGTCAGGATGCCCTTTTTCCCCCCACATAACCAACACCCACCTTGCCAGATTTGATAAAATCATTATCAGCAGCCATGCGAGTGCAGTTGATGAATAATGTATGTACCACTGGGCCACAATAGTAACATCCCTTCTGGCCTGCTACCTTTTCCTTAGAGTCACAATGGCTACCGGTTGCTAGTTCCACTGCTTAGGGTCATATCAGCTAATCCCTGTCTGGCACTATTACATTTTCCATTAGCATGGCACACTGCTATATATGCACATGCACTGTGGTATGCTAACAAAGCAAGACACACACACACACACACACACACACACACACTGTCTAGATCGAAAAATAAACTGGACAGGTATACAGAAAGACACAACTGTGCTCATTAATAGTGACGACAGATGTGACTGACAGGCCCTCAAACCGGAGAATAAGCAGGCATCAGGTGTTTGACTGCATCCCTTCATCATCGACACAAGGAAACGGTGACATGCATCAGGTATAACGCTGTGATGGACAGCCTGGGTTTGACACGATAGGTGACACGTCAGTTATTTCCATCATCAAGCCTATATGATCATACATGGGCTCAACCTCCTCTGTGGCCCCTCTGCCTCACCTACACATTCACATACACACCGAAAAACGCACGTGTGCATACAGACAGGGTTGTAGCGCTCATGCTCTCGCTCATGCTCGGCAATGTCATGGATCTGTCTCAGTTTCTCGACCTGATGTCTTTGTCTCAGCCAAAATTAAATTTCCCTTTAATTTTGTAGGATATAGGCACACACCAAAAGGTACAGCGATATTTCAGATGAGGCAAATGAATGGTTCTGGTAAGTGTACAGTCAAGTTAATGTTAGTATTTGCTAATAGACCAGTGGATTCTTGTCACTTAGACTTCAAGGTCACGCAGAACACACCGGTGCAACATTAGCACAAAGCTGCGAGTCTAATGAATATTCATGTGGGATATTTTAGCTCATTCCCTGCAGTGTACTTATAAAACAGGAACATTTTATACTGTACTATTTATTTTGGACACTGTTACCTTACCACGTTAAGCCAAGCTGCTGCTCTCATGCTCTTTGTTGATGAGCTCTCAGGGACCGAGAAACACGACCTTCAGGCCCTCACGTTTTCCTGGAAGAAAAGAATCTGAGTTGGTTATTTACATTCTACATATGTCTGATGCTGAGCTCTGCTGTCTGATCACCACACATCAAGCCTTGTCACAGATCAGTCAAATAAGACAGACACTGTGGCAATGTCTAACTCAAGCAAGAAAGTGTAACGTATTCAATTCAAAAACAAACCATACAGACACATCAGGCATCAGTGTCGTCTCCAGGTGTGAATGTTAGATCAGTATGTAAATCCCTTATTCCCTTAGTAAATTAATGGGCTGTGTTACAGTCAGGTACTCTTCACCTAAACCTGATGGACTGATGCTCCCACAGCTACTTCAATCCATACTAAAAAGGCACTCACTGAAAACACAGCCATACGCAAACATATTAGTAATAATGTTCAGCCTAATTATCTGATAACACGCTGAGGTTGCAGTTGTTCCCTCGCACGCAGCACAAATACTATAGACAGAAATTCTTGTCCTGGGGACACAACACAGATAATACAATATTACACTCATGTAGCCTATAGGCTTCAATGTGGGTTTAAGACGAAAACAGTCAAAAAACAATGCATGTGCATTTCCAAAAGCCAAAAAAAAAAAAAAAGTGTATGTATTGATCTATCTATAGGGACTAAACCCTTAAACAAGCAACTTACGGAGGATTTTGACAAATTGCTACACAGGAGTCTATTATGTCCACATGGTAATGCCTTAAAATGTCTTTAATTCAGAATGGAGGAAATGGGCTGACAAGGAGTCATCAACTGGCACACAGCATGTTTAGCAAACATAACCAGTATCACAGAAAATCCCATATAATCACCAAGACAAAGAATCAGATACAAAGACTTACTGTATCTGTCCTCTATACGGTACAGGCTGGAAACCTAAATGTACAGTATCATACTCATCATTTATAATCCCCTTCAATGTAAACAGGGTGCGGTATTAATTAGGGTGCTGCACTCAAAGATGATTATCTGGGATACAAGTATGTGGGAGGGGTGGGAACGGTGCATATGTCTTTTTTTTTTTTTTGTTTTCATGCTGTATTACCATTTCCATCTCTCTCATTCTCCTCTGATTCTCACTTGTTAAAACAAAGAGCAAACAAACAAAACAAAGACCAGCAGCAAAGGAATCAAATGTGTGTGTTTGTGTGAGTGGGGGACAGTGTGGGATGCGAGGGAGTCGTCTGAGGGAGGAAGAGTGAGAGACAGATAAGGCTGCAGCAGTGCTGAGACTGCTTCGCGCACACACACACTCCACACAACCTCCTGACCTTGTCACAAACTCATGAGCACAAACCGCGTAGCCCATTTCATTACTCACACACCCCACTAACCCAGCCTCTCTGGAGACACAAAAAACACACACACATCGTTCTGCTCTTTTGTCATCAAAGCACGCTCCGGACACATCACACACACACATAGGCTCAAACCCTTATCACAAAACATCAAAAGATTTCATTGCTCATCAGAGACTATTAGACAAGGATGAAAATGGATTCTGACATGGCACCCCAGAAAAACCGCTGGCCTTAAGCTCTGATATCACATGAAGCATTGACAGGCAAACAAACACACTAGTACATGTTAAAGACAAAGTCTTTGCTCTGCAGTAATAATGGAAATTAATCCAATTCAGCCCAATATCTGTCTCAACTAAAGAGGTGGACCTACTGAAATTACCATCCATAAAACCATGGCTAAAAAAGTTCAGCAGTGAACATGGTAAACATTACATCTTCTTCACTATACTTCATGCACACAAAACACACACACACGCACGCACGCACACACACATATTCTCCTGCACTTCCTGCTCATTTGAGAAATCTTTGTATAATGGGTTGTTTCTAGGTCAAGCTGCAGAGACAGAATTGGACCTTCTCTTGTCCACCAGTTGTGCTTGTCTCAGTGCATCCTTCACTGTCTGTAACACAAAGCCATTTTGAATTCATATCTTGTCCCCCCATTCAGTTGCTCTCAGGCCCCTAACTACAGAATTAGACACAGTAAGAAATGGTGTTAAAGGCATAAATAATAAGAACGAATATAAAAGTCAACATTCTCACTATGTGGGATAATGATGTGGTTATATGAATCTTATTTCATACTCTGTTATAGCCATTATAATAAACAATGAATGATGTAAAATAACCACATTATTTAATGTGGTTATTTTATATCATAATTAGATGATTTATTTTCTTTCTTGACCCTTTTTTCATCACTTTAGATGATTTAAATGCCTAAAAGCTGAAGCTAATAATAAATGAAAATAAATAACAGCAGCATCTTGGTACTGAACTCATCAGGCAGAGCTGTAACATCACAGCTTTTAACAACCACTGCTGCATCTACTGAGTTTCAGCCACTTCAGCTGAAAGTTGACAGCGCCAGCAAAAAAAGGGAGGGAGGGAGGAGAAAGCGGGAGATGAGGCTAAGAGGTTGAGTGTGGGAAAAGGAGGGGAGGAGAGGGAAGAAGGGATTAAAGCATCAGAAGGTATAGTGTTCCTCTGAAAGATGACGGGCTGATGGCTGCTCCCACAGGACTGACTGGAGGAGTAATCCCACCAAATGGAAGAGTTTAACAGTTACCACCCACCGAGAGAGATACGCAGAGACAGAGATGAGACACACTCCGACACATGCACACAGTGACACATACACAAATGTGCACAACATCCACATGTAGGTACAGACAAAACATTTCTGTCTCAGAGAGCTATCCTTATATGTATCGTGCTGTGACAAAAAAAAAATTATGTACAAGCAAAACATACAAACCAAGAATGATACACACACACACACAAATGCAAGTGATTTGTTCAGACATATGGCCCAAAAATATAATTTATCACAAGAGGCACATGCTTGCTTATTTTAAACACACGTGCATACACATTTTCCTTCTTATCTATGCAACCATAAATTTGTGTAGTCGTTATAAAACACTGAGTTTTAGATCTGGTGGCATTTCTTAAGTTTAAAACCCACATTTGCGGACAACACTATAAATATAGAATATTTTAAATTTTGCACAAGCATACACTAAATGGCAAAATCCTTCAGTCTGCAGAGGTGGAAGATATTGTGCAGTGGGGAGTCAGGGGAGGACACCTGACACCCCACTGCACCCTCCAACTCTGAAGCTTTCTGTTTACATCAGCAAAACCAAGCACTGTTGTGCCCTGCTATGAAAAAATCAGGACAGAGTGTTTTGCTGTTCTCCCATGTCTGCGGCAGAGTTGGACTAGTGTGACCCTGCTAACACATCAGTGCTTTGATAGGTTTCTGCTGTGTTAGCTGGCAACCGCAAATAATTAGAAGCACAAATGGCCAGAAAGAGGCAGACAACAGGAGGCAGAGAAGGACGGGATTTAGTGGGGCTCAGAGATGCTGCCAAGCTAGTGAAGGGTTTTAGTTCAGTGAACCCCACACAGCCTCAGGACAACCCATACTTCATCTGGCCATTTGACATAAGAACTAAACAAGAAATTTTAGAAATCATTAATTGCTCTATTTGACCCCAAACAAGTGAAAATTTTGCTTAATTACTGAAAAGTATCTAGATCCCAAATCATATCTTATGTTTTCATGTATGATCACTCATCTTAAAATAAAATTTCTAATCCAATCGTGTACATTTTCTAACAAAAACAATGTGGTATTGGTTTACCAGTATTCTCCCAGATTGATTCATTTGTTGGTTGCGCTGTTGAAGACATGTTTAAAGCATTAATTTATTGTTTCACTTTGTGCTGCCGTCATTATTATCGACCCGCATTATAGGTTTTTGCAAATTAAATGATTGGTCTTGTTTCCATTTGGCAAATTACCTTTTTCTGCAATTGCTATGGCATTTGAACAGCCTATCTGATGCTGAATTATTGGATTAGTGCATTGATTTTCAGTTAGTGGATTTATATGGAGAATACTGGTCATATGTCTCAATGAGACACTGTCATAAATAGAGAGGACACACACACACACACAGCTATAGCCCTGGGTCATATGAGAAGAATGGATATGACCTTTAGGTGGTTGAGTTGAGGCAAAGCAGACGAAAGCTGTTCCTCACACAAACTGTTTGTTCCTCTCTAGATAATGGTACTTAGAGTATAAATCAACACATTCAGGTAGGTTTACTGAATGAGCGACAAGCTGCCCTCCTGTTGACTTCTTCCCTTCTTGATGTTTTCAACTGATGAATTGAGCATTCAGATTCGAACCACAACTAAAGTATGAAACTGGCTTCACGGCCACAGTCAAAGAGCTGGAATTGATCCAGGTATTGAACATCAAAGTGCAATAGAAGGCTCAACAGACTAAATGAAAAGCAAGTGCAAGCACCAGCAGCAATTCATCCCAAAACTGTTTGAATAACAAATTCAGTGACAGTGATTACAAGTCAGAAAATGTCAATTATAATACCATAAACAAGAGTGAGACCAAATGTATTGTAAAAATAAATTGACACAGTAACAAGGAAACTGTGGATACAAAATGCTAGTCACCAACTTAGTTACACTGGGCTTCAGGCCAGGAGGAAACACAGTATCATCAGTGAAAGATCAACATAAAGTTCCCATAGGAAATACATAGCAGTAATTAATCTAGTAAATATACACACTCTACAAGAATAATGTCATATCATTTAAACCAGAATAACAATCAGCCAAGTGGGGAAAAACATTCTCATCAGCCTCTGACCTATATTTCTGCACTGGTGATATCAGGCATTTCTGACACTGATGAACATTTCAACCAGCTGTCGGCAGAATGGCTGCAAATTCACCACCGCTGGCAGTCACATCAAAACAGAATCCAGAATTAACACTAATACAAGTGGCTTAGCTAATTTTTAGGAGCCACACAGTGTTTGTTTGTATCCGGTCCAAAAAAAAAAAAAGAAAAATGAAAAGATCACTGTGTGGCCAAAACTGGCCAATAAGCACCTAGTGAGTGACAGTCCATAAGGCTACTGGGAAAATGTTTTGTGGACTGATGCAACTATGGACTGTGAATTGCTTGACAAGAAAATAAATGGCATAAAAAGGGCACTACATTCCCACACGAAAACATTATCCCAGCGGTAAAGTACAGCGGAGGGAGCGTCAGAATTTGATCCAGACAGCTCACAATCATCGAGGGGAAAATGAATTCCCAAGTTTATCAGAAGTGTCTCACAGGATAATATTGGCGTGGCTGTTTGCCAGCTACTTCAAACTAATAAAATCCACCTTTTGGAGTAGCCCTGTGAGACACCAGACTTCAAGCCAACAGAGATGTATATGGCTTGCATAGAAAAACTAAATTCTAAATCAGATATTAACAGTCACAAAACTGCTGCAATAAAACAAAAAACTCAATGTAACAGAGTCAGTAAACTGAATTGTGCCAGTGGGGGGGTTACTACCAGCAAGAGAACCACCAGCTGAAACCAACTGGTGGCAAAACGATCACTGTCACTCTAACCTTCTCTCTGCAGGTATCGTTGTCTCGCCCCCCTCCAGCAACACTACTCTCATTAAAACAGGTTAATTGCTGTCCAAGACTAACAAGACTGAGGGCACCACAAGTAATTAATATGACAACTTTAACCACCAGTAAAAGCACATTTTCATGCCCACACACACACACTCATTCCAGAAGAAAAGGCAATTTGCAGATTTCTTGAACTAAATGTCAAGCTGTGTCTTCCCTAGTCAAGTCAAAGTGATTTGCTGATTAATCAACTAGTATAACAACAGAAAATGAATCGTTTAAGTCATTCTTCAAGCCAGAATGGAAAAAAAAAACAATTGCTGGTCCCAGCCTCACGAAGCTTGTTTAGGAGGACTTTGTGACAGGCATTTTTCCATATTTTCTGAAATTTTAGAGACCAAAGGATTGACTGAGATAATAGTCCACAGATGAAGCTGTAATCTTGTAACAGTTCCTGAACATATTTTACTTTCCAAAATCTTTTCAGAAGTAGATGAATAATTAAGCGAAATGTGGGGTGAAGTGTATAATTTCAGTCTGGGTAATTCAATAGAATGCAAAATATGCGCATATTAGCACAGTAATTTCATCCTTCATCTCAGAGAGCACAGGGGTCAGAGCCCAGACCCGCTCCATTATCTGTAATGGACAGAAAGAAGAAAGAAAGAAGAGCAGACCAAAATGGGGGGGGGGGGGGGGGGGGTCGGAAAAATGGACTAAAGCGTAAAGAAAAAGCAGCGTGTGAGGGACGTAAAAACATTCCTTCTAGTCTGGTCATGGACAATGTAGAGTTTACATTCTGTAGGAGGTGAACAGGAGCGTCAGTGACCCTCTCTACCTCTTTCATTCCTCCTTCTCTCTGTTTTCATCCCCACCCCCCCTCTCTTCCCTCCCTCCCCGACAAGAAAAGAGTGTGCAGTGGTCTTCTTTCTGCTGGCAACCGCAGAACACTTCACACCTGAGCAGCACATCTCACACACACATGAGAGTCTGAAATGGAAAACTCACAAACATACACACATGCACACAAGTGCACACCAAAAGCTCTCACCAAAGAACATAATCAAAAAGCATGAAATGCGCGTGGTGTGGCTCTACAGGAAGGTCACCTTGCAGACAAAGATATGTGCAAACACACTTGCTGTAGGTTTAGTGTGAATAAAGACCGATCTGTCCTTTTAGTTAAATGATCAGACCCATGAACAGAATGTACAGTATCTCCGGACTGTGACACACCCTTTCCTATTCACTGTCCTCCCTACGATTTAAGCTGACAACGTTTGGCAAACTGGTTTCCTCTCTTTATCTTGTTCACTACTTCCTCTTTCTGTAACTCCCTGATAAATATTTGCTTTGATAACATTTGAATAGGGAATGAATTTACATAACGGAAACCAGAGTCTGTCTGTAGGGGAAAAAAAATCAGCATGAACAGGCTCTGCGGCACAGCACAGTAGATTTCTGATCTTTAAGAATATGTTCTAAAATGTGCAATTTATGGAGGTAAAATTATAAAAAACAAATTGTGCATTTTGAAACACATAAGATGGTTTTTCTTCACATGGGATTCCCTGCTGTCTTTTGGTCGTGGTCAGCATATGTGATATTGCTGCCATTGACCATTCAGGAGACACAGAAGCATCTCTGGAATGTCACACAAGGTCAGCGTCTGGCAACATACTCAGCTGCCAAATGACCAATTGTGTCTGTCCCCCTTCCCTCTTTCATACAGACATCTACCTAACACTGTTGAAAATCCTACAGCCATTCATCCTAGAAAGAATAATAAGCACCTTCTTGAGCAAAAGTGAGAGTTATGGTCGTGCAGCGTTAGCTGGTCACTCAGTTCAAAGGTCAGACCCCAAGACTGCTGTTTGACCATGGATGAGAGGAGGGTTGTAAAGTGTTAAATAGGCTTTTGAATCCCTCCGGAGTCATCCCCACACAGCCTGCACACGGTGTAGCCCCATCCTACAGCCTACTTAGGCTGATCTGCTGGGCTGAAAGGCTACTGAACCATTTTCATACAGATAATACAGGATTCACACACTTGAATATCTCTCCTCTCCACTCTCGCTCACAAACTGTGTCTATCAAGAGATGGAGCATGGCATGATGTCAGCAGCACAAACGTATCGGAGTGGAAAATGAACAGCAGAAAAGAGAAACTAGCTGTGTATAGGGGCTCCGCTCTCATGATCACATGTCACAGAGCTCAGGGGTCAGAGGTTAGGTCACAGGGGCCTTGTAATTAGTCTGTCTACCAACCAACCATGTCTCATAGGACAGGCACCATTTATGGCATCTCACCCCTGACCTGTGGCTCCTAGCCTCTAAAATATCCCCACAATGGCATTGGTAGATGGTGTACCGGAAGGTGAACTTTCACCCCAGAGAATAGAGGAGAGTCACAAGGGAGAGAGTGCCAATACCTCAATAGGAGCATTCAGGCAATAGGAGTGCAAAGTGGGTTCCTGTGTTTGTTTCAAAACATGCATATGTGTGCATTCAGTTACCAGTTACCAATTAACCCACTGAGTGACACCCAGGAAAATGGAAAAACATTTCACCTCAGATAAATCACCCATACAGTTTGAAGATGGGTGGGAGTGCGGTACGTACAGCATGCAGCTGTTAAACAAGTGAAAGCCTGTCTGAAAGTGTTCAGTTGAAGTGCTGGGCCATACATCTACTGCTGCAGCCCTGGGGGAGAACAGTAGGAAGCCACCTCCAGTCGCATGCCAGTAAAGTGCACTCTTCTCCACTTACGTAACTTGGTTGAAAAGAAGAACCACCACCTCTGAGTCATCTTCCAGTGAACACCACAGGCACAGCCTTACAACCTCTGAATGTGACTGTGTTCCTGTGGGTGTTGGAGATCAGCTAATAGCCAGACATTTTTTCCTCTCTTTTTAATATGACACACACGCACTCCCTGCAACTAGGTGACAACTAGGTAGCAACAAAAGCGCTGAACCCTGTAAGACTGGTTTGCTGGTATCTTTGGGAGAAACACGCACAACAGCTATGTTGTGTAAAACCCTGAAGCAGTGGCAATTAAAATAAGAATACACCTTAAGCATCACCTTTCACCTGAAGGCTTGCTGTTGGTGGAAGTTTTGCTCCAAGCCCTACATAAGTATAGCTTCTAGGATTTGATGCAATTTGAAGGCCTGCGTTATGAAGGTGGAGGCTGATGATGTTTTTGTTGGTGTGTTTTTAGTCAACGTTTCAAAAGCATTCTCTCAGAAGTCCTACGAAACAACACCTGGATGTGAGGCAATAATAACTGAGTTAAAACTTACATTTTTCAAATGTGACTATGGACCAAGTTTAAAATTTTAAATCAAATACAACAAAGTGCATCATATGTATGAAATCCACCATAGAAATTAGGAACAAGCTTATTATTAATAGAAGGCCAGTATTATATTGACTCATGACTTTCAACATGATCTTTTGTCAACAGCTGGCTAGACAGTTCTCATTGTCTTTATCACCTAATTCTATTCTATTATATTCTGTGCCTTTATACTGAGCTTTGTTGGTCTCTCCTGCTGTCACGGTCTCTCTCCCTCACTGTCAGCAGCATTCGTAGCCTCTATTATTCATCACCTCCACTCCCAGGCTATTTATACCAGCTTTTACAGTCAGTCTGTCTTTCCGCTCCGCTGGCTGCCTCTGTCTACACTAATACAGCTATTTCAACTTGTATATGCAGTTTTGGGCTGCCTTTGAGTTCTTGGCCTGAAACGGCATCACTACAGGTACCCAAACACAGTGGAAAACACATGCATGCGCTGGCTTCCGTCCCGCTGCCTCCAGAGAAGAAAACAGAATTTCTCAACAGCAAAAGTCTAGACATTTCTCAATAAAAATGGAGTCAAAATGATACTGACGAAAACAAGAACCACTGGTAGCATTTATTAAAAAGCAACCGCAGATGTTAATTTTACTGGTAAAACAAAAGCCTAAGGTTCCCCTTTTTTATTAAGCACTGCCGGCAATTCTGCTGCCTGACTTCTTTCATAGCTGAAATTTATGAGCAGTACATTATCATCTGCTGAGTAAAAAGCTTAGCAAGTCATGTCCTATATATTAATAGATATTCACGTCTTGCTACGTGTATGATTATTCCTATTCACTTATTCAGAGCTAATCATGTCATGTATGAATTTAAACTACACACACTTCAGAGCTTGAAGTGTGCTCCCTGAGGTATTAACTCCATTGAAGGGCCTCAAATCTGTCATTTCCCCAGGAGAAGAGCAGAGGGTGCCAAGTCACTTCACGTGGCAGCATCTGCCATTCCCGTGCAAAGGAAAAGGCTTTTAGAGCATGCAATTTGTACAGCCATGCACCAGCTATCTGTGGGGAGGGATGTGTACGACTTTAACGTTTAATATCATGGATGAAGGGCAAAGACCAAGATTTCAATTTCAACCCAAACCTTTCAATCAAAAACTGTTATATATATTTTAGGAGGTTGTTACTTGTGGCCTATTGGAGATTAAATTTAATGTTTTTATGTTTGTGCAACAGCAATTAAAAATTGAAAGGAAATAATTATTTTCATTGCAGCCTCGTGTCCTATGACAGTGAATGTTAACAGCATTAATTTATGGACATTTCCTGCCACTGGCATGCACAGCTGACATGCCCATGAGAGCATTTTTACATCTTGATGAGGAAGACAAAATGTGATCTGATCTCTGTATTGATGTATCAGACCAATGCTTGTCATGAAGAGGAACAATGCCCTCTAGAGGATGATTTAACTTAATGCACACACCAGAAAGGAGCTGAAGTTTTTTGCTCTCAGGGTCTCCCAGAAATGCCCTGCCTGGGCTTACAAATTCAGTAACATTTTAATGATTACTTCTTAAATGTACTTTTTGTTGTTTGATGTTCATCTTGTTTTCAGTGACACATTTCATGCCAACATTAGGTCAAAACCAGGTCCGATAGACGTCGAGATTTTATTGGAAAAATGTGTCTTTTTCAACATACCTTAAACAAGTGTTTTTCTTACCTGCAGCCAGGCTTCTCTGTCAGATGTACTGCGCAGCATCATGACTCAGTGACCACACTCATGAACCCAGACATCTGCTATATTTGTGAACAGTGTCAGGGGTCACTATGCATTAAATTATGCATTAAAACAACACAAATATTCAGAATTGTGTGCTTAATTGTTTGGCACATGCAGTAATTCTTAGATATGTTATAACTTACTACTCGCTGGAAAAGAAACATATTAATGAAGGAAGGCAAAACACAAAATAAATAATAACAGTCCAACAGCAGTCAAATCTAATCATCAGCTGTGATTACATAACAGATATAAGAGCCAGTTCATGACTTACCTGAACAGTCATTCTACCTGTATTGGCAGATTCTAGCCTCCAGCTTCACTTGAGGACCAGCGATTAATACTATTGATCCCTAGTATACAAAGCAGTTTCTCTATCTCCACTCACCTCCAGAAACCAACCAATACTATTGACTACTCAATTAGGTGATCGACAGAAAAATTAGTTAGCAAGAGCGTTGATAACTGAGTTTAGGTAAATTTTTTTAAGCAAAACTGCCATAAATTCTTTGGTAACAGCCTCTAAAATCATAATATTTGCTGGTTTTCCCAGTTTTCCATCATAGTTTTGAAAAGTAAACTGCAGGGAATAATAATAGGCACATTTTACTATTATGAATTTTATACACTGAAAAATCAATTTATTATAAAATAAAATTGTAAGCTGTATTTGTAATAAAAATAATTTAAATCAACAAATAAATGAAAGCAATTTGATGAGAACAACGCAGTCTAACCTGAAACACTTAAGGATTGCCTTCCCTCCCACTGAGTCACAAAATAAACATGGGGAGCTGTGAGATGATTGATGGGGTAGGAAAATGAAGCACATGTTGTACTACACAACTTTGTATTTATTTTGGGGACTTTTCTCTCATCTTTGCTTTATTGTGAAATACTGAATAATTTCTTACCACTGTGGACTGATGCCGATTCCCAAACAATTTTGCAAGCAATGTGGGACTTCTGAGGCCACTGCCCAATTAGTAATCCAGCCATAGTGCAGTCTAACTCCGCTATTAAAATTTATGTAAAAATATATGTATAAATACTATGATGTCCCCATTTATAGACAGAGACATTAGAATATTTCAACCCTCTCTGAAGTCATCCTTTTCTGTAACAATCAAAATACAGTATGTGACTATATCAAGACCTTATGTAGCGGCAGTTCGGCTGAAATTCCTGGTCAGATGACAGAATCTGACAAAGAATATCAGTGTCTCCAATGAAGTCTCAGACCAAACTTTGATAATAAATGCAAGCAAGCTCACAGGTGGAGCTGTAATGATAGCACTACCTAATTTTGTCAGTATGTCATACTACTGAGCAAGTATCCTTACCCAGGACACCTAAAATGGTATGCTGCTATTCATAAGTTACACCTGTGTTTAACAAGTCAAAATATCCATCTACACACATCACAAATTGGGAGAATTGTTATACACCATCCAGATGAGCTGACAATTTATTGATTAACTTTGTAAATTGTATACATCTGTTGATTACTTGTGCGTAACCGGTTCTTTGGGACCAAAACTAGCCAGCAGACATACAAATCTATACATATAATTATCATAACGAGGGAACAGGGTAAAGCATGGCTCATCTACTCTGGTGACTGGTCAGTAAAAAGCCACAGAGAATTGAAAAGGACAAAATGTCACATCAAGTAGCTATGTTGGTCTTATTAAGTGCTGTGGGGGGGAAGCTATTTCCAGTGCTCTGAGTTTTGGCAGATTGTTTACTGGGTGATACCAATGACTCCACAGGCCAGACGTCCGCCAGCATTGCCCGTCTTCAAACTTTCGTCATTGCCTCCTTTTCCCAGGTCATCGGCCTTCTCATGGATCTAAATGCAAGACAGAAAGCACAGGCAAAAGGTTTTCAACAACAGTTTATAGCCTAAAACGCAGCTCCAGTCAGTAAAACCTACAGGTTTTTGATCCTCTCATCCACCATATGGAGCCACAGCTGGACTAAAACCTGGCTTACGTGTCTCTTGTGTTCGCTGGAAGTGAAATGGAAAATAAACAGGAACTTTTCCTTACCACCATGGTTCGGCCGATGATGGAAAAGGGGCCATTGAGGGTGATGATGCCGTCCGTGATGTCTATCTTAGCAACATTATCTGCTCCGGCAACCACGTTCCCCAGGTCTCCAACGTGCCTATTTACATTATTTAAGAAAATAAAATAAAATAAAAATACTGACAGTATTATGCTAGAAAATGACTTCTGAAATGAAATCATTATTTTTTAATCCTATAAATATTTTCTGCGAAAGGTCAAATCAAACTCAGTGCCCTTTCCCGCACTTCATACCAACATATACCTTTCTAGGGGCAGACAATTTAATTTATACAAGACAGTAACACCATTTTTTTTAATGGCTGCATGTCATTTAATTGTTTCACAGGCAGGATCCTGGTGTTTGAACACTGGCACATCAGTATGGTACTCAGCCATCATCATCATTACTATTAAAAACCACATGTGCACAGAAAGCAAATCAGTGCTAGTTACACCTCATGTCAAATTATCTGTGATTTGAAATGAGGAACATTATCGTTATCAGCCACATATCAAACTACAGACGGATCATATGCAAAACTATGCAAAATTTGCTCACTTGTTGAACCACACTGAGTATGACATATGTAATGGCTCATTACACCATTACTGTTCCTTCAGACTGGACTCACCTCTCTTCATCTTTAGGACCGCCATGATTCTTGTTTTCGGGATTGAAGTGAGGTCCTGCGCTGATGCACCCTGGGAAAAAAAAACCCCATCAGGAAACACTCCAGATTCAGTCTGACTGTGGGTAAGACAACTTTACCACTAACACTTTATTGATCCCACAGCAGGGAAATTTACTTGTTAGGCAGCTCACAAGCAAAACAGGAAAAAAGGATAAAGTGCATAAAAACAAGAAGTGTGCATGCAATTCAAGTACAAGAAACAATGTGCAAAAAAAAGCATATTTACAATCTAAAGAAAAAAGTTACAAAAACCAGTACACAAAATACAAAAACAGTAAAAACTGGCTACACACAAAAGACAATGCAGTAACAATTTTCAAACCACATATATTCAGACACACACACAATTACTGTCTGATGCTCACCGTTGGTGTTGTCTCCAAAAGCATGGACATGGAAACCATGCTCACCAGGGGTGAGACCTGTGATTTCTCCTTTCACCTTCACAGGAGCTGAATTACTCTAGTAAATTGGGATTACACAGTTTAACAGAAGAACACAAAGACACAAAAGAGCTGTCAAAGCCAGGTGTCTTAGAAGGACTCTGAGGTAACGTAAACAAAACAAGGCTTATTTCCTTCTCATTCACAGCCATACATGTGCCTGTTTTTAATGGGGGAGGTACAGGGTGTCTAAATTGATATTCTGTCCAAAACTGTGCCTGCTAAAGCAAAAAATATTATCGCTCTTTCCAACAAAACAGGATAGCAAAAGTAAACTACATATCTAATTTAACTGGACAAAATATTAAGCTCTTATGGAGGACTGAATGGGCAGGTTTTTGTTTTTAAATCATGGATCATTAGGTCTCACCCTCCTCGATGAGGACACATGGTTCTACCTTATCAACAAGGCCAAAATGGCAAGAAGGAGGAGGACAACACGCAGTGACTCAGCAAAAAAAATGTAATTAGTGCGTCATCGTTTGCTCTTTTTTTAAAATCTACCATTAAAAAAAGCAGTTATTAGAGTCTGCAAAACAGCTTCAAAAAGAGGTGCTTCCTTCTTGGTGGGGTTAAGTAAACCTTATCAGACTGGCAATGTCAACGCTAGAAACTTGACACTATAAACGTCGAAGGCTACTTATGCAACAGGCACTTCAATACACACGCCGTTGATCATTAACAAAACGCAAGCCTTAAACGTTCAAAGGTTATGACAAGCCACTCATTTAAACTGCTATTTTAACTAGGTAACCGCGACGGGATTACATTAACAGGCTACTCTGAATAAAAAGCGACAAGCAGTTGTTGTACGCGCAGTTAAGCTAGCGTTAATTGCTGTTTTGCAACGTGCGGGCGGGCGAGCGTTAATTTGCATTTTAAAAATCGTGCACACGTTTGGCTAGCTTATGCAAATTAGCATGGGGTAGCCAAATGTGAAATCACACCAAACCGGATGCTTTCTCATTCAAATATAACATACCGCTAGCTAGCTTAGCCTGTACTAAAGCCCGATCTAACTTGACCGGCTTGTGAATGGAGAACTTAGCTAGCTTAGCACTCGAGAGCTAACGCTCCCCCGAGAACGCACGTTAACTCTCCGGGTATTTTTTTTATTAAAATGCCAAGCTGGTTAGATATTTCTTCCTCTGAAAGCAAGGTAGCACGTCTTACCTCCTGCTCAAAGTAAACGGTCCCGCTGGTCTCTCCAGCTCCTTTCAGCACACAAACTGCTTTAAGCACCATCTTTGCGTTAGTTTCAAAAGGACGCCCAAGTTTCAGTCTTGTGCTCTTGCTAGAGACAAACAACTAATAGGCGGGTGCATTACATAGCCAGCCAATCAGAATCAAATACGATCAAAAAGGCTGGTTTTGATTGGTCACTGACCATTACAGTAGGAACAGCCCATTAATCACGTGAACAAATCCACAGACCTTTAAGAATCCCATCACCAATCAATCAATACAAAAATGAAGAAATAAATAAATAAAATTGGAGCTGTTACAGCAAATAATTCATTGTAAGAAGGCATTATATGTTGCTTAAAAATTATTACGAAACATGTTGTTTCATTTATATTTACATCAGTACTATTAACCAATAGCTTAGTATTTGCACCATATTGCCAGTACTGGTAGGCTATATTGCTGGTAGATATGCCATATGCAAAACAAAGAAAAATACAACTAAAATCTCTTGATCATAGTGTTTACCCAGTATTCATACATGTTGCATAGAAAGTAAATTGGGGGGAAAGGCTGCCAATAAGCCTCTTGCAATCAGAGGTAAAGTTACTTTGGCTCTGTTCTATGGCCAGAAGGCTCAAAGATCATGTCTATATTATATGCTGATCCAACAAGATGAGTATTTGAGGGGAAGAATTATGTTGGCTGCAAAGGCGGTTGTGCCGTCAGCTTTTTGTTGTTGAGACTTTAAAAAATTAAAAAGGTCTTACCTGTTTTGTGCTTCACCATGAAAAGTAAAGGATCAGCTTGTGGGCACTCGAATAACTGAATATTTGAGTGTGGGTTAAGCACAGTATATAATCCGAGCAAGTGAAATGATTTGGTAAAAAAATAGTTTATTAAAAACAATTTCCTATGGTTGAAATATTGAAGATTTTATGTCCATGTCTTTTGCATTTTTAACAAATCATAGAAACATCTGTCAACTTTCAAACCATGAGGAGTTAAAAACATTAAAGCAAAGGGCCTCTGTTATTCCTTCCAAGTCAACTCTCTGATAAACAAATCACATTATTATAAACAACAATTACCATGACACCTTAAAATCGTCAGTGATACAAGCATATTTACAGCAGTGCGTTCCAAGCAATACTCTTCATTTCATCACTTTAGTTTTGCTCTCGATGCCTCTGTGTTAAAACGATTGAACAAAGAGTTGGGCTTGCAGAATCTGGGCTTTAGGTGTTAACAGCTTAATATCAGACACAGTGTGTCTTCAGTGAAACAGTTTGAAAACCAAAAAGTAATTCAGCTATACGTTTCAACTAAATTATATCTGACTGACATACATGAAACAAACAGAAGAAGACGGAAAAATACAATTCAGCTCTTTTGTCGGATCCAAGATATTGCCCCTTTCCTTCCGAACACATGGGAAAAAGAAAAGACCATTGTAAAGATAAAGCTTACCGAGCCTGCCTGCTAACTTGTGTTTGTACAAAATGCTCCAAAAGCGAAGTGGGAACCTGAACATTTTTTGTGGAGTACACTAAAAATAAACTTGTTTTGGATTTTCTTTTGTTGCATCGACAAGGTCCCATTTTATTTCTTTAACTGAAAAATAAAAATATACATCTTTAGACAAGATTGTGAAATTTAGGCAGGAGAAAAAAAACTTTTATGATGCAGATGTTAGTTTTACAAAAATGTCAAACATTTAACAGAAACCAAGATAAAAATGTTGCTCATTGGGTCAATTCTTGGCAAATAGATGCATTGCAATTGAGTTTTGTATAACCATTTCTCTGCCTAGATTGTTCCAACTTATGAAATAAAGCCCACTTATATAATATCATCAAATTTCTTTAGATATACCATGATACACCTGGACATAACTTTCCTTTCGTTCTTGGTTTTATGCATGTTGAAATATCTTATCTGAAATGCATCATGGCCCATCAGTCACAGTATATGTTAGGCAAAAAAAGATTTTGTTATGCAAGTTGAAGTCCTTGGTATTCACCCTCTGCGATCGTTTGTTTGTCCAGTATTTGTGTACCCAAACAATATGATTAAAAGCTCTTCATAACAGCTTTGCTAAAGCTAAAGTAACATTGGATAAATACAGCAGAGTCAAAACATGTGAAGTATCATCAACTCCCTAAATAATATTAGAACAGTCGACAGGAGTGTTACTTTTTTCAGAAGTAATTGGGGTAATGCCTGTTTATCAATAATAAAAAAAATAAAGACTAAGTTAGATTCAGAGACCTTGTGAGGATAAGGAGAATTGTGAGAATAAGCTCAGCTTCTAATCAATCCTGTGTTTGTAAGAGACTCAGTACCACTGGAAAATATAATTTTTTAAAAACTTATATAAAACTATGTATTGAGAGTTATTTTTTTTCTTTTTGAACATTGGGTATTGGCCAGTAAATGTGCACGCCAAAGATTAATCAGTTACTGAACCAAGTCTGGTAGAATTCTCTGCGTAATTTATCCCAACATCCTGAAGGATGTTTTCCCCTATTTGCACCTTCTCTATTCAAACACCTACAAGTAAGTTCACTGGATTTTAAGGCCACTGCAGTCTGTTCAAAGCTGTGCCTTACTGGCTGACAAGAAAAACAAGATGAGATGAAAACAACAAAAAAAAAATAAACGGCGCTTCTCTTATAATAGAAATACTTAAAGATATTCAGTGTTTGACAGGACATTTCAGCAAAAAAAAAGAAAAAAATTAAAAATTAAATTAAAATGAATACCTTTATGTAGTTGAGGAGTGCCTGCAATCACACAGATGAGGCCATGGAGTAAAAATAAATTTGTGAAACAGAAATCATTTGTTTCCTCGGTCTGCAAACCAACTTGAGTAAAAACATAAAAGCTACACTCACATTAACCCCAGATGGACAGAGCTAAGACAACACACAAGCACTCTGTTCATTCTCACAACTTACAGGAAGGAGAAAAACTGGAGGTGACAGCCAATATTTAACTACAGCCATTTTTCCCAAACTGATTTTGATGTGGTCGTGTGTTTTGAGACATAGATGCAAAGTAAAATTTGACCAGCTGACAAACTGCGACTAGTAAGAATTCTTCTGCGGGATTTGAGGCTGGCTACCATAGTGAAAAACACCGGTGTTATCTTTCAGTGGTTCACAGCAGTCTCTGGCTGAAAGTTACAGTGGGCCAGTTTATGATGCTGCTTCCTGTTTTGTTTCTGTGGGCTCACTTTGAGCCGAAGTTAAGGGCTCAGAGGCCATCAGCTCTCCTGCAGCAGTAGTTACCTCTGGGGCTGGAGATACAAGTTCTGATTCGGCCTTTTGTCTAGAAGCTTCCACACTTGGTTCTTTACTGGTTTCCATGGTAACCACAGGAGTCACACAAGGCTGCTCTGTGTTGTTAGAGGTCCGAAATCTGTCCATGATCTCCAGTTCGGCCAGTCGATCATCCCTGTCCCACCGCGTGGTCCTCTCTCGCCGTTCTGACCGCCTTGGCCTGTCCCCTTCTTTTCCTTCAGCTCCCCTACCTCTATCTCGACTCCCTCCCTCTCCCCTTCCTCTTTCTCTTCCCTCCCCCCGCCCGTGCTCCCTCTCTCCATCATCACCCCTCCCTCGTTCTCTGTCACTATCAAGACTGCTCCTCCTCTCCCTCCAGTCCTGTCTGTCTCTGTCTCTGTCCCGGTCTCGTTCTCGTTCCCGTTCCCGGTCCCGATCCCTGTCCCTGTCCCTGTCTCTCTCCCATCCTCCTCCCCGGTGATTGCCTCCGTCCTCCTGCCAGCCTCCAAGCCTGTCCCTCCCATCCATTCTATCACCACCTCCTCCCCTCCCTCCATCACCAAATGGACGCCTTCCCCCTCCAAAACCTCGGTCCCTCTCTCTATCCCTGTCCCGATCCCAGTCTCGCTCCCTCTCTGGCTCTCGGTCCCTGAATCCAGGCCTGTCTCCCCTGAACGGTCTGCCATCCATTTCTTCAGGCCCCTCTAGGCCACGAGGACCCCCTTGTCTGATAAAAGGAGGAGGTGGACCTTGAGGAGGAGGGCCATGCCCATGTGGAGGGAAAGGAGCCCTCATATTGTGGGGAGGGGGCATCCCAAAGCCTCCTTTAGAAGAAGGAGGAGGCTCATGGTGCATCAGTTGGGGGTGTGGTCCCCTGGGCATCATCTGTGGGGGTATAGGGGGCATGTTGGGGTGAGGAGGTCTCGTCACGTGCGGTGGAGGGAAACGCTGCATGTGTGGTAGTGGGGGGACGGGAGGACGCTGGAGTGGGATTATACCGGGCCGTGCGCCAAGAAGACCACCAGAGGGGGTCTGGATGTTTCCTGGAGGACCACCTGAAAGAGCACCTGGCGGTCCACCTGGAGGTATACCTGAAAGAGCACCTGGTGGTCCACCTGGAGGTACACCTACTTGGTTACCTGACAGGGAAGGAAATACAAAATACAGCTTTATTTTTAAAACAACAAACGACCGTGTCTGGTGAAAAGTGAGGAGAGAAAGACAGACTGACCTATAGGCCCCATCTGGTTGTTGAAGATGTTGGGACCCTCTGGGACCTCGTCATTTTTCCTGTTGCTCAGACCTGCTGGGTCCAGAGATGGGTCCTCAACTCCACCTTTGGAAGGAGGCGGGGGACCCAAAGGCATGGCACCCGGTGGAGGGAAACCTGGGAGAAGAGGGGGAAGATGAGTTAAGTCTGGTTTGGTTCAAACAAACTCTGCTGCATTTGCCCGTTTGATTCAATTTGTTTGGGCTTGTGTGAATCCATGAAGAGCTGATGACAGGATGACAGTCTTCATACAGTATCTTCCCAATGAATGAGTTACCCATCAGTCTGTAGCACTTCCATGTTTTCAGCTCTTGGTTCATTCGTAACAAGCTCATGTGAACACACACTAAATGGCAACAATATGTCATCATCAGTGTATAATCTGGACCAAATCAGCTGAACTGCAGGTGTGAACTCAACCTGAATTTCTGTTTCTGTTAAACATGATTCCAGAACAGGCACTGTGTGAAAGAGAGAGAGAGACTGAATGAAAGCCAGAGAGAAATGGTTTGATGGCAGTCGTAGGAGGTGCTACCTGGAGGCATCTGCATGGGGTTGAAGCCAGGTCTGATGAAAGGAGGAGGGGGGACGCCTGGGGGGAAGGAAGGCGGAGGCATGCCTATGGGACCAGGAAAGACAGGAGGCTGGAGAGAACCCACACCAACCACTGGCTGCTGCATTGGAGGGACCTGAGAACATTTACAAGGATTTACTGTAGATGTCAAATAAAAAAGTTCTTTGCTATACTTCCCTGTGACACTCTCTCAGAGACACATGGGAGTTAAGTAACATCATCACCCCTCTGATCATATTAAAATGTGAGTCTGACTGTGTTCATCTTAGTATTTGCATAGATCCCCGAAGGAACAGCAGGCACATAATTATACTCAGAACAAGTTTCAGCATGGTGTGTCTTTGCCAGCATTTTCTTTTAGATAAACACATGTCTAATTGTACGAGTTTAAATATTAGTAACAGCTCGCAGCAGTTGTTTACCTGTGCAGGAGGAGCAGCTGCAGCAGCCACAGGTAATGCCTGAGTCTCCTCAGGCTGCTGTGGCTCCGAACGACCGTTGTGGGTGAGTTCTTCAAGGTGGTCGAGAGTCTTCCTCACTCCACTCCACTCTGAAAAAGACAGATAACACTCAAATTTGATAAAAAGCAAACTGGTTAATACACTATAATACACAAAAACATCAATAACACAACTTGTTGCAGGTCCACATTTCAATAAACACAAATTTCCAAATGATAAAACACAGGCAGCGTATAAAAACTGCTTGATTCAGCGATAGGTTTGTCAGACTGGGTTTGAAGTATTTTCTGTGTAATAAAACCTTGTTTACTGTGTGTGGCTGCATTTTATACCTTCATTTGTTCATATGATTTACTCTTTTTACCTGGTGATAAGGTGTCCACATCCAGTATTCCTCCTTCTTTTAGCTCCTCCAGCTGGTCCTCTCTGATTTTAGACCAAGGTATGTAGGTGACACCCAGCTCCACGTCCCAGTACTGTTTAAACTCTGCCTTTATGCCCTTGTTCAAAGCCCAAGCAATCTGCCAAGAAAAAAAAAAACAACTCTCTTTGATTTCCCTCTCTTCTCTTTGAGTTGCTGACTTTTTGTTCAGTGGTGCATTGCTGAGCAGCAACATGTGTAGCTCACTCACCTTGATGGCTTTCTGGTTAACTTTGTAAGATCCTCTGCTGAGTTTCTGTAGAGCCCTGAAGGCATCTTGCCTATGTATCATGACAATATAGGCACAGCCGCGTGGAGGGATCATCTGAACAAGAGAGGAGGAAAACAGACAGGTGGGTAGAAAAACAAGGGAAGTTGTGATTTCCCTTTAGTCAGCTGAGACTGGACTCATTCTCATTATTGCACTACGGTCCTTTCTTAAATACGTACAGCCTTAAGAAAAAGTTTGGCAAAGCTAAGTGCATGAGCATTTTGCTAACATAAACAAATTCCACTGTTACAAACCACGGTATGTATTCACAGCAAGCTCAGTGCAACAGATCCATGCAAGTCCACTTACATTAATGGATTCTATCTGTCCAAACTCCTCCAGCAAACAGGCGACATCTTGTTGTTGTGTTCTTTTGTCCAGCTGGCCGACCCAGAGAGTTGTACTGCAAACTGAAAAGCAGAAACAAAAGATAAGGTAACACTTAGAATCAAAAGGAGGAAAGTTACTTGAAAAATCCCTGCGATGTCATCCAGAGACAACAATAAACTTCTAGGATATATACTGCACACACACCTAAGAGTTCATTTCAGCTCCATGTCTATCATCTTCAATAAATATGACTATAAACAGATTATGACTCACTGCTTAGTGCCTCGCTCTTGGGTGGAGGGAGGCCTTTCTGCCTTCGCTCTCTCTCTTTCTCTCTCTCCCTGCGCTCCTGCGAACGAGAGCGCGGGGAATGGTGACGCCGGTCTCTGGAGCGTGAGCGGGATCGCCTGTGCCTGGACCGTCGTGTACGGGAATTAGACCGTGACCTCCTCCGCTTTGGAGACCTGAAGAAAAAAAAGAAAAACAAGGCCTTGCAACTCAGCAGCTGATCTGCACAGGGCAAATTAAATGGAAAATATCAAAGAACGCTCATCGGACAGGTCATATCCCATTTCAGATGCTTACCTGGAGCCTGAGTGTGACCTTCGACCATGTCTCCCATCCCTCGTGGATGAACGGTCCATGTCCACTGACAAATCCTGATGTGGTATAAAGAAGATGTGGAGATGAAGATATGATTTGTTGCACACCATCAGACCCACAACACTGGGTCTCACTTGACTCTTAGGTGGTACTACTTTAACATATCTTTTGTACTAGTGTTAAGTCTACCTGTTGTTGCTGGGCTGCACTGTGGGGAGGGTATACCCCTGGGAAGCCTGGAGGCCCAGTAGAACCAGGGAGGGGCTGCCCTGGCAGAGCATGCCCCATAGGAGGCATCACAACTGGGAAACTTTGTCCTGGTTGTAAACCGTAGGCCTGGAGCTGGCCATTAGGAGGGAGAGGAACCTGAGAAAGACAACTGTGGTAAATACTGTGCACATTTAACCGAGCTTCCCAAATATAAAATCAATTTACCAGACACAGATTTGTCCCTTTGTCATATATTTATATGTTTTTTTTTTTACTGTTCATAAAGGTGTTCCCTTCCACAAATAGGGGGCATGTACTGTACTGTGTATCTCATTTTATACCACTTTAGCAGCTGAAAGTAAAAATGGAAAAAAGAAGGGAAAGATAAAAAAAAAATTAGAGGACTACACTCATCACGAAAGATTAGTTCTTTTGCAATGAAAAATTTTGATGTTGTTACCTGTTGTGAGGGGTCTTGTGACATGTTAATCACAGGCGGTTTAAAGTGCTCCATGTGCTGTGGGAAGGCTGGAGGCTGTTGCATACTGTGATGATAAAAATGCATCATCAGTTTCACAGGTTTGATTTCATTTCAAAAAACGAAAATCAATCAAAGCTTCCCACTTCTTGGCATCACAGACATGTTGTAGTACATGAAATGAATAAAGGGCTTACAAGGAGGGCTGTGATACGATTTCATCCTTCTTTGTTTCTTCTCCGACTTCTGGTTCGTCATCATAGTCAAAACGGTCCAGCAATTTCTAAGACAGACAGGTAATGAATGTAAAAAATACACAACCTATGACATTTTAAATTCCTAATGTTTGTACAGCCTAAATGTTTTCCCCTTTACTGCAACATACTGCAAACTGAACAAAAACTAAAACACACCGTCACCTTGTCAAAGGCCGTTTTCTGCTGGGTAGGTTGGGTAGGCTGGGTGGGCAGGGGAGGTTGTGGGGTGACCATGCCCAGCCCAGTAGTGACGTTTTGGGCCTGAGTTTGGATAGTATGGAGAGGAGGCTGAGTGTTGGTATCAATGGGCTTCACTGGCTGCTGCTGAAAGTTCTGAAGCATCTGTTGAAGCTATAAACACCAATGACAGAGTGTGAAAGAGTTATTTCTTCGTAGAGGTCTAAGATATGCACAAGAAATGACAACAAAACAAGCAACAAGACTGAGATCAAAGCTAATGCTGGTCTTCATTAGTACAAACTCACCTGCTGACCCTGTGAGGACTGGAAGAGCTGTGCCACAGCAGCAAAGGCATCTGAGTTTTGCAGCTGAGCAGCAGATGTCATGGTGGAGTTTGCCGTTACCGCAGTAACTGGCTCTTTGGCTGGAGGTGGAGAAGAACCTGATGGAGGAAAGAAAGCTTTAATGTGTGTGAGCAGCACATAAACGCATTCAAATGCCGGCACCATTCATACTTCAGCATATCAATACGATATTGTTTTAAACAATATATGCTAAAAAGGCTGATTTAAAAATTTCTCTACTAACTAAACATACATTTTTCATGAGCAATTGCAACAACTGCTGCTTCCTGCATATAGTCACACCCATTACCTGGCTCATCAGTCCCTGTGTAGGGTGCAGCAGCACTGCTAGAGCCAGCTGCCATGTCCAAGAGGGGCTGAATAACCTCAATCTTGAACACCCCATTCTTCTGCCACAGGTTCAACACTCGCACAATCTTACTCTATAGGGAAAAATAAAGAAGCAAGGAGGTAGGTGGACAGAGAACAACAGGAAGAGAGGATATCTATTATTAGAAGGGGAAAATCAAATTGTAGTATTTCTGACTGACACAGTACAGTCTACTATTTTCAAACTAATTTTCACCTCAATCACATCTTTAGGTTCTTACCCTGTCCTCTACGGGGCAAAGGCAGAGGTTCTCAAAAGTTCCTGCAATGTTTTTGGTAAATCTTGGGCCGAACACGTCCTTGTCCGGTCCAAATTGGTGTCTGGACTGCCTAACAATGGAATCCACCACATACAGGCCTGCGACTTTGTACTCAGGCTTGCACTGGAGACAGCAGAGGGAGTAAACAGATTCTGAGTGTATACAAATTTGGTAAGGAGAAACTGGATGATAACTGACTTTAGACCAGTGTGTCTCACCTTCTTGATAAACTTTTCCACAATCTGGACCACATGTTTGTAGAGCTGTGAAAGAGAGAAGCAAGTGAGTATGTTACAAGCTAGACATAGGCTCAAAAAATAATGGGAAGCAATACCAAAATACAAAAAGTACAGCTCGCTCAAACAGATATACAAGTAAATCTCAAAACAAGGGAATACCAAACTCATTCTTACTTTCATAGCTTTGATGGCTGATTTGGTGATGGAGATCATCTTTGCCCGAGAGATCGGGGGCTTGGAGTCCATCAGTGAGAATAACTACAGACAAAGTAGAGGCAGGTTGTAGAGGCAACAAGGGGTAAAATTAGACCTGATATTACAAACTCTAAGCAATGACTATCCTGACCTTTACAGGCAAATCATCATTTAATGTCAACTGATAATGACGTGATGTGTCTCGTAAATAAATTTTTCAGTGGCTGCCACAACTGATGATCTGAAAGGTGAGACTGTGATTGGTTATGTTGGCCGGTGAGTGCCTGAGAGAAATTCAGACACCCCTAAGTGCATGTTTGCTCTTTTAACAGGTGTCCATTGACAGTGCTTTGAACAAACTACACTGACATATTTGTCATGCGTGGCATAACTACCAGTGATTTGCATCCAGAAACAGCAACTACTTTCTATGTTTCTGTGCAAGACACAAACTGCTATTGAAACTGCAGGACACTTTTTCAAGAAGCACCAGAAACTGCTCAAAGCGCTGGGGTTAAAATTATTTGGTACAATAAACAAGAAGCAGGGCTGGGCAGGTAACTGTGATAGGATTACAGGGTTGTGTTAGCCACCCTGTCTCTGGGGTTAATCAACTATATAGGCCCAGCCACGGTAGCTATAATATTCAAAGAGTAAAAGGGCAGCAGAAACGTGAGGCACCAAAAACACCAATAAATGACTTGACGTGTCCATTACCTGGACTTTTAACAATATTAACCATCGGTCTTCAGGCCTTACACTGACTTGACAAACAGAGACTGTGCATATTTTTGAGGCATAGATGATCATATTGTTTATAAGCTTGCACACACTGCAAGCACATTAACACCAGGATAATGCTGAGTAGCATTATTACCAGCACCAATGTTAGTGACCACACTCCCACAAACATTTACGCTACTACAGTGGCCAGTGTTTACTGGCTATCGTTGTGTTAGCATCCTAGTTGGAAGCAAATCCTGTAAATTGTTTCACCAACAACATTACTTGCGCCGCAGGCGTGCAACACAGACGCTAACTCGGTTAGCCCTACGCCTGATAAGATGGACATGTCCGGCTAGCTCGCTGAGGAGGCCCACAGGTCGGTCCTGCTCGGCTAGCTCCAGTGCAACAGAGCACCATGACCAGCACCGCCAGCCTCGGTGAGTTCGGGGTTTCAGCGACCCCTGAACGCAGCTTACCTCCTGGTTAAAGGCGTTGACGGCATCCATGGTTGCCCAACGCTCCGAGCCTTGCCCTCAGCTCCCGATTCCCCGTTTAAAGCGATGTTTATTCAAGGAAGGGTCGGTACAGCTTGTCCGCTCCCGGCAGCTAACGACAGTTAGCCTAGCATCGGTAGCTCACGGGTCGGCGGGCACGGCAAAGCATGATGGGATTCAATTCTGTAGTTCTAGGTTCCGTCCACTGGGTGGCGGAGTGCTGTAGGGATAGAAAACATGACAGCCCACACATAACATACCTGTGTAAGTATTCAGAAAAGAAAAAAAGAAAACAAGAAACATATGCAATACAAATAATACAATAAAAAAATCCCAAGCCACATGCAAAGCTAAGGGGTGAAAATAAAATCATGATAACAACAAAGACTGCTGTGTATCGTTGTAACATGCAGATGAAATATTAGGCTAAATTATGTGGACCAATGGATCCATTATGTGGAAAGCACATAGGACAGGGATGTCCACAGACTGTTCCTTTGTCCTGATTCTACCCACCAAGGACAAAAATTAGCTTAGGGCCCCACACTGATCTGTGTTCCTCCCATTCTCTGTGCATTGTGAACCTACCCCAGTTGTCTTCAAGTGCATATTAGGAGCAATGAAGATTACCTCACAAGCAATCTACTCACAGATACCAACCAGTATTACTATTCTGGAGAACTACACGACCCCAGATTAAACCATGAAACCAAGTTGAACATCAATATTATATTTGATTTTTCACTTTGATAGTGGTATGATGCTTCTCAAATTTAAAGCATTGAACGCACACATGCAACATTTCCAATACACACTTTTACAAAGATTTTTAAATTGAAAATTGTTGTCTCCAATCCATTAGATACCTCCCCCACACGACTGCTCTGTTTCCCCCGTGAACAGGTCACCTTTATGGATGGTTCCATTAGTTTTACAGGCTACTGATAAACTCCAAGGGCTAATCCAAGGACTACTTGCTTTAAGTCGTAATTCACTAATACATTCTGTCAGGACAAAGGAAGGAATGGTCATCGGTTCAAGTTCACCAAGACTGCTTGCTGATGTCTAGAGTTGTAGGTCTGACTGTGTGTTCTTGTGGTATAAAATAATTCCAATAGGTGGTGCTATGCTTATACCTTTTGGTTCCATGTCTGTCTGTCTGGTGCAGTGTCTAGAAAGCATGGTACAGCAGGCAAGTCCGACTGTATGTGCACATGTGGCTATTCTTCTCACTCCCTCTAGGAATCCATACAGAGAGTGAACACAGCAGAGCACACCTGTATGTGGTGCAATTAAATCTGACAGCAACTCCACAAACAACAGCCTCATAAAACACCACAGAGCTGAATCAACACCTCTCTGGCACGGATTTAAAATGAACAGAAGCTTCATATTGGTAATGACAGGGATTTTTAAATTGAATTTCCTTACATGGCCAGGTGTTCCTGTTATACTCTTCAGCCAATATAGGTTCACTGTATATGAAAACATATGATGTTTTATATTAAGGCAGGTTCACCTGCTCTGAGGCCAAATACATGACGAAAATATGTATCAAACTGTTGCCCCTCCTTGCAGGTGTTCTCCTGTGAGTGATGAACACCATGTTAATTAGGCCAGTGAACACCTCCATGAGCGGGGAGGAAATGGTCCTTTGTCTGCCGCTGGTGCGCTGGGGTACAACTTTATTATTTGCTGGCAGAACTCCAAGTTCACCAACAATTAATAACACAATGACAACCCCATTTCTGGCTTTTCTGAAACCGTTTCTCCCAGACAGCAGTTATTTATGATCATTCATTGCCACTAGACATGTCCACCTCTGTGCCGGTGTAATTAAGGAATTGTGGGTCCGCTTGGTGCACAGCGCATGGCGTGAACAGCCTGGGTGCTTAACGCACAATCCTACCTAAATGTACCTGACAAATTTACGATGAAGACACAGAGAAATTCGACTGCGTTACAGGAATGAAAAAAAAACGATCTGAATATTGCAGTGATTGTGTTGCTGCCGCTCTGCTCCGGCTACAAATGCACTATTCTTTGTTCATAGCCATGTACAATCTGAACGCACCATGCGAAACGGCAGGGGCAGCGGTGCCGGGCGGAGTTGTCCCCCTTGTTCTCACATGTGCTCCGCCCGCCTGCGCTGATTGGATTGAAAATTACCCCAGCTACCACCACCGTGTGAGGAGCCGTGTCTGTCTGTCTGTGTGTTTTTCTTTCACACTCACACTAAGAAACGCCCACCCAGATGACCGGGAAAGTCACTTCAAACTGAAAAACACGCTGCATGCACACAGACTAATCGGGAGGCGCTCACGTATGGAGGACGGACGCTGAGTGTGTAACCTACCTCTGATCACAGTTTTTTTTAAACCCACAAGTATTAAGGCAGGTTGCGTCACTTACTAATTTTCCATGACTGAGTCTGGCATTTTTTTTTGTGTGTCATTTCAATCTAAGCTGGTACACTAATCAAGACTTGTCTTGGAAACTGCTGAGTGCGCTCACTAGATGCTTTGGATGAACAGGTGGCGCAAGCTCCGGTTCCCTTAATTTGCTATTAGGGGCGAGACGCAGACAGCTCGGAGTTAACGCACTTTACGTTAAGCATTTAATACCTGCTTTTAAGGTGGGCGAGAGTCGAGCTGCGTATTTTTTTCTCCCTTGTTAAAAGGAGGCACTTGACAAGGGAGCCGTGATGCCAGTTGCGGACAGCGACATGGTGGTGGACAACAGCCACGGGTTATATGAGGGTAAAACCCCGAACAGTGCCGGGAGTGAGAGCGTCCTCCCGGCCTCTCTATGCAGTCCCGCTGCGGACATCCTCAAGAACTTTTACCACACCAAACGGGTCGGGAACTATCTGATTGGGAGGAAACTGGGAGAAGGATCGTTCGCCAAAGTTAGAGAAGGTCTCCACGCGTTGACTGGGGAGAAGGTAAGCGGACTGCGGGGGTCTCGGAGTAAAAATGCAACAGGGTTTTGGTGTGTAATGTGTTTTGTATCTATTGGCATAATTATTATCGCATGCCTTAAGACTGAATATAGTTGAAGTTGTAATTTTTAAATGAAAAGTGAACTTTTCAGGGGAAAACATTTTAAAAAGAAAACTAGCTGAGTTTGTTCTGACTGCTGTTTTAACATTTAAAAATCCTGAGTGGCATGCATGATATGGTTTTACATTTCATTTCAGTGGACAGTGTCAGCTGTCACTGCGCACACGCCTGCTTGGCACAACATTCTTTTCTGCTGCATGTCAACTCTTCGCCCAGTCATATGAACAGTTCACCCATATATTGTGATTTGCACAACGTGTCAGTCCAGGTCTCACTGAGTAATCAGTTCTTAGCTTCTTCAGAGAAAGTGATCAGCCCTGCTTGCAATGGGAACCTTTGTTAATGAGCTCATGAGGCACCACCAGCTGTTGAACTCCGCTATATGCGCAGCAGGGCTTGTTTTCTGGCCAAGCTCTAGTGACATTTACTTTTAGTGCGCGAGGGACACACACACACAGAAAGAGAGGGGTGCTTGTCTTCCCCCTAACGTGTTGGATAACTAGTCGTGCGCTCTGTGGCTTTTCTGAACACACTGCTTTGTCTGCTGATGGTGATCTCACCGCTGCGGGCGCGCAAGCCTGTGATAGGGACACAGAGGAAAATTGCCCGGCCTATGAGTGAGCAGGGCTGCTACTTGCATATGAAATCGTGTCGTTGATAAATGGGCTTCAGCCTCATTACGATTCCACCAGCACAGGGCTTTGATATGGGCAACCATTGGCCACTGGTTGCCTTTGTCTCTCCAGGCTTTTTTTTTTCCCTTCTCCTTTTTTGAGCAGCAGCCAGCACATTTGCATATTAGAAAAACAAGTACTGCCTCTTTTCCTGCATGTTTCTACAAGTAACCCCATACCTGTTAGTATATGTGTACAATAGAATATGTGTATGTGTGTCACTGTAATTCACATTTGGCATAATAATGGCATAAATAAAGATGAGCTCATCTTGAGACCCCCCTCCCCATTCTGTTGCTGTGACGAGAGAAGAAAGCGCTCCTCTCCTCATCACTGCTTCCCTCACTGTCTTTGTTGAGGATGATGCAAACACTGGCAATCTGAAAGCCAAGCACATCACATGCTCTCCCACTCTTTACACTCTCTCTCTCTCATTCAGTGGAATACAGGGTCCAACAGACGATGGGAGGGAGCAGAGGGCAGTGAGTTTATTCAAGCAAAAGGGTAGTCAGGGGGAGAGGAGGTACAGGAGGACTCCAGGATCCTTTTTTAGCATCACTAGAAAGTCAGTGTGGATGCAGGGATAAGAAAGACTATGTGTGTGTATGTTTACGAGCAGGGGGTATGAAAGTGAGGAGAGGTGAGAGAGATGATGTTGTCATGGTCAGGGGAGGTCATATGCATGTGTTTTTGATGTCTGTAACCCACTTTCCCCTCCATACCCCCCCCCCCCCCCCCCCCCCCCCTTTCTGTCTGAGGGGCGCCTGATAAACAACTGAATCCCCCAGAAGCCCCCTGGCTGGGCGGACCCCTCCCCCTCTATATCCCCAACCCCCCCTTCTCCTCATATAGACCAGCCTACTGTAAATACAGTGCCCCATCCCCCCATACATACCCTGAACCCCTTCTCTTATCCACACTGCTTGGAGTAAACATGGGCCATCTATTACTGTATTGTGACAGCTCACACACACACACAGGCACACACAAGGACATACAGCCAGGTTTAATTAGCAGCTGTAAAAAGGTTTTCAGAGGTGAATCAATTATCAAAGATGAAAGGACGAAAGTAAAAGAGAAAGACAAGCTGAAGGACAGAAGAAAGAAAAGACACACACATACATACACAACCACTTTGGCCCTCACCATTTCATTAATGGATATGGTGATTAGTTTCACTGGTCATGCCTTTCCATGTCTGTGGGCTCTCCTTGAGATGATTTGCTGCCTATGGTAGCCGTGCTCTTGAATTCAGTCTAGACGGGATACAAGGAGACATGGGCAAAGGATGAAATAGAGTAGATGGGTGTGTTATTGAATGTAATTAGCTACAGAGGGAAGCAAAGTGTTTGTCATTCAGGTAAAGGACAGGTTCTGTGGCTTTTATGAGAAGATTCTTCAGGACCCCTCTTCAATGAGGCAATAAGGGGAAAACAGAGAGAAGATGATGGGAAGGGTAATTAAAGAAAAAAAAAACTTTGTGCATGTCTGAATCTGTTCTCCTCAGTTAGTTGAATCTGTTTTAGAAAAATGTTTGGACTCCAATTTATCCAGCCTCAGTGTCGGTTCCACATTTGTCACCATTTCTCTTGTGTGTTTAGCTGCGACTAAACTCTGTGGCAAATGGGGGAATATTAACTGTCCATTTGGCCTTGGCGCCTTCTCAACAGATAGGGTAACATTTGCTTTTCCCCTAGTTTATGATGGTTCAGTAACCCCTCCAACACACACACATACACCTCCCCCTCCTGCAGCCTCAAGGCCCTATAGCGCCTGGGTTGCCCCACATTGAGAGCAGCTGTGAGGGAGAGGTCAGTGTCGAGTTATATACCCTGCAATGGAGACCGAGTAGTTCATCACCTGTTACTCTGCAACCCCCTGAAAATCTCCCTTCAAGCAGTGCGCTAGTGCTCTATTCTCCATGGGTATTACTCACAATATCATATAACGCAAAGTTTAAGAATCAAACTTCAGCTGCTAAGTCAGTGCTTTGTCTAAAACAACATCCTCACCTCATCTTCTTTCTCTCTCCCCTCCTGTCCCAAATTCTCCAGGTGGCGGTGAAGGTGATTGACAAGCGGAAGGCCAAGAAGGACTCATATGTGACCAAGAACCTGCGGAGGGAGGGCCACATCCAGCAGATGATCCGCCACCCCAACATCACGCAGCTGCTGGACATCCTGGAGACGGAGAACAGCTACTACCTGGTGATGGAACTGTGTCCCGGTGGGAACCTCATGAACCGCATCTACGACAAGAAACGCCTGGATGAGAGGGAGACGCAGAAGTACATTCGGCAGTTGGTGCTGGCTGTGGAGCACCTGCACAGGGCGGGTGTGGTGCACAGGTAAATAAACCCAAAAAACCCACTTCAAATAAAGCAGAAAAAAATGCAGAGAGAAAGAAGAGAACAGAGCCACACAGGCATTTATCTCTAGTGTTACAAGCATCTGTTAAATTCTCAGAAAACATTGAGTATATATATTTTGCCATCCATAGCTCAGAGTGCCTTGTGCTGTTTATGGTTTAAAGCTGACTTTAAGATCTTTGAGTCAGACATGATCCTCTTTCTCAAAGTGTGGGTTAAGCCCTTATTGTGCACATTACTGTTAATCCACAAATAACTAGATCTGTCTGCTCAATGGCTGCATTGAGATGATTTAAGAGATTTCCCACAGAGCTGCTAAGAATTTCTTAAAAACTAACACAATTTTGTAAAAAAAAAACAAAAAACAAAAAAAAAACAGCTGGTGCAGTGTTCAATAACCCAAATATTAGCTGTTCCAGAGCATTTCTCCTACAAATATTTTTACTTCTTATGATAAAAATGTTTGATTTGATTTGGGGAAAACAACACATAAACTGCATCTCCAAATCAAATTTCAGATATGAATTTCACAAAGCTCTTCCCAGAATAATTCAATTCTTTGTCTCTCAGAGCCTGGGAACTAAATTTCTATCATGTTGAGATGGCCTATGTAGATAACTGTGTAACAGGATTTCTAAAACTGAGGAGGGATCTGGAGGCACACAATAGACCCTGAAAACCCGCCAGCGTGACCCACATTGGGAGGGTTATGTATGCATGTGTGAGGGATTCCCACTGACCACTCCTGCTTGTGCATTGTATGATGACATAGATAACTTATCTTATGTAAACGCTGGCACTGTGCTGGCATTGACATCTCCTCTTTCTCTCTTTGTCTCACAGGGATCTGAAGATAGAAAACCTCCTGTTGGATGAACAAGACAACATAAAGCTCATAGGTAACTCAGAAGCTTTTACCTTTACAGTATATAACTCATTTCAAATTTCTGTTTCTTTGTTCAGTGCAGACAAATTCCACAAATTCATTCACAAATACAAAATTCCCCACAGCAAAGAAAAAGCTATTTAAGCAGTTAATAATAAAAGACAGGCCTTTAATGCCAGTTATTTTACAGTAGAAATAAAAAGATCCTCTCAGTTGGAGTAGCGTGTCACAGTGTCCCACATGTGGTGAAGGGCTAAGACCAATTAAATATTCTGTTAAAACCCTTACAAGCTCTCACCATAGTGCTAATCTGCTTCTGTTTGTGTACGCAACGCTGTGATGAGGCGACTCGTTTAATGGGTGAGCTGAAAACACAGTAATAAACCCAGAAACAACACTCACCCCACCTCCTCTGCCCCTCAGACTTTGGCCTCAGTAACTGCGCTGGCATCCTGGGATACTCAGACCCATTCAGCACCCAGTGTGGAAGTCCGGCTTATGCCGCCCCCGAGCTGCTCTCCAGGAAGAAGTATGGCCCAAAGGTGGATGTCTGGTCCATGTGAGTGTGCCCTCCTTTTTAGAATCAGTTGCCGTCAAATATCAGCATATTCAAATATATCTATTTATTCATTTCACAAGTCCACCCAGCCCTGAAGTATATATTTTCGTCCTCCAGCGGCGTGAACATGTATGCGATGTTGACTGGGACTCTCCCGTTTACCGTGGAGCCCTTCAGTCTCCGAGCCCTGCACCAGAAGATGGTAGACAAGGAGATGAACCCTCTACCTCCCTCGCTCTCCACAGGTAAATAATGGAAATGCATAGATTCACACCTTTTGTGTGTAGATGATACCTTGTTACACAGGTAACAAGGTATCATCTGTGGTGAACAAACTATGACTCCATCAACTTGTATACCCCACAGATCGTGCACTACCATACCCACTCAGGTACTCACTTATCTGTAGTCGCTGTAATCACAATCAGGGTGTAACCGTTATGGGAGTGAAGCCTGAACACACTCAGCAAGTAAACAAGATTATTGCAGGTTGTGATTGCACGTGAGAGGAATGAACGAATGTTGACATTTATAAATGCAGTGAAAAATCTGAGTGTCTGCCAAGAGATAGTGGAGAACGAAACTTGAATTCACAGATAAGCTGTTGTTCTGTAATGCGATAAGGACAGTCCGTGGCTTTAGTAAACAGTCAGTGGCTTTAGTAAAAATCTCTCATGACAAAGTCCCTGCTGCCTTAATGAAAAAGGTTTGTGGCAGTCTGGTTTCAGAGCGTTAAAGCAGTTTTTAAATGTTTTTAAATGTCCAACTAAAAAAAGATAAACGAAAAACAAAAGGCAAAAACACAGTGGTGGTACGATTAGCTGATAAGTTCTTAGCTGATAAGTGCTTCTCAAGAATGAGCTTGTCTGCCTTGGCACCAGTACAAAAAAATGAATATGCAAAACATGTGGCGGACTCAGGAAATATTTTGGCAGAGCTCAAGCAAACAGGTGTATCAAACACATTGTCATTATGTTTATTCAAATTTATTAGCAGGCTTAGTCTAACCTGTCCTGTCGCTCAAGCGTTAAAAAGAAGTCGCTGACAGCGTGTTCACAATGGTATTTAAGCATAAGGAAATGAGTAGAGAAAAAAATAAGCACAGGTGTGTGACTAACTTCTCTGGAAGTTGTTCAAATTCCATTTTAATTTTTTACTTGTTACATAAACAGATAAACGCAGCACCATGTGCAGTGAAATGCCTTAGGTACCTACTCTGGCTCAAGTTTCAACAAAGCAAGAATAAAATTTATAGGAGCGATGAAAATTTGATGGGCAATGCTTACACTTAAGCGACATTCATAAAGTGTTTACACCTCCTTGGCATGTCACAACTGTGCCATTCTCTAAAATGCAAAGTAAGGGATGGCTTAGCCTACTTACGTAAGAACCTGTTAATCAAGCTAATGACATAGATACGTTATCATCCCATCTGTTATATAACAATGACATGAAAGCGGATGAGATGGATGAGAGTCATGTTTGTGTTTCGAGGGTATATGAACTGTGTCAAGCCCTCTGCTCCAACTACTCTGAAAAAGGTTGATTTTCTAGGTGGCAGAGCAAAGAGGCAACATCTACAGTTCAGTCCCATAGTTGTAAAATATATAACATGTTTCATTATTGGAAGACTTTCCACTTTATGTATTTATGTAGTGAGCGGAGTCTTGATGGCAGTGTATGAATATTCATTCTCCCTCCCTCTGTCTCAGCTGCCATCTGTCTTCTGAAGAAGCTTCTTGAGCCAGACCCCAACAAGCGTCCCAATATCCATCAGGTGATGGCTGATTCCTGGCTACAGCTGGCCAACAAGAACACAGGAGCACCGTACCTCAACAGGTAGACTCACACACATTTTTTTGAGTTTGTATTTTGGAGCAGTATGTTGATTTCTGTATCTCTCCTTTACAAAAAAAATCCTTTTCACATTCAATTTAAAGCATCACAAAGCATTAACTTTCTTGCTCTGTGTGAAGGATCCACATTGAGGAAATAAACCACACGGTGTTGCTGCATATGACGGAGAAAATGGGCTACAAGCACAGCGAGGTGCTGAGCGCTGTCCTCACCAACCGCGCCTGCCACACTTTGGCCGTCTACTTCCTCCTCAACAAGAAAATGAAGAGACTGTCAAAAGAGTACAGGGTAGGTGAAGGAGCAGAGAGTTTTCTAAGGAATTCCAAACTGTTTTCTTAACGACACCTTAATCGAGTTTCTGTGAGGTCATTAAGTCTGGTTACACAACAACAGGTTTGTTGTCATGTAATGTAATTTTGTAATGTGTGGTTTGCTGTGTCTGTTTAGGAGATGCAGTTTCAGGAGAAAAAGAAAGGAGAAAAGCAGAAAAATGAATATTTCCAGACCCAGTGGCGGAAACATGTCGACAAGCTCACCATCCCTCCCAAACAGACGCCCGTCTACCTGGCTGTGAGCAAGGGGCCCAGTAAGGAGAAGAAACACAGGACAGGTGAGAATTCATATGATGCAGTACAAACAATTTGGACACTTTTTAAAAAACATTTTTTAAAAAAATACGTTATTTATTTTATCTATTTCATTTACTTTTATTCATACAGGGTAGGTTGACTGAGCATGCATGTTCTTGTACATCAACGACCTGTTTCACACATATGTAGTTCCCCAGTCATCTGTCCATCCATCCACCCCTCCTTCCATCCATCCATCCATCCATTGTTTGTCTGTCCATCCATCCATCCAACCACCCACCCATCCATCTGGGAGGAAACATCTCGGACAAGTTGCCAGTCAATCGTAGGGCGAACACACAAACACTTTTTTTTTTTTTTTAAATTTACTTTTTGACTGAAAAAGTGTAGAACAGAAGTAAGTATATAATTAGGAATTGAACTGATTTGCACATAGCAACACCGCAGCATTTGTTAAATTAAGTTCTTTCGAACTAGGCCTGGGGCCTTGAAAAGAGTGATAAGTGATCGGAGCCTGTAAATAACACTCCCTATAGACAAGCTTTCAAGTGACAGACAAGGACCTGGGGGCAAAGCTGAGACCTAAGCTCCTTTCCCCTCTCATCGTATAAGTGCTATTGAGAAAGCCTATAGGCTGTTCCAGATCTAGCATGTCAGGACAGGCTGGGCTTGGCAAGGTTAAAGTGGGGACTTTTCCTGTACCTTTACACCGGGTTCTTACATGCTGTCAGATGTTTAAGCCAGTGAGAGTTATGTCTTCACTGGCATGACATATGGAATCTAGACACATAAGGCACTCAGCCAAACAGATTCAGAGAAGCTGCAGTTCTAAACCTTTCATTCAGTTGTATCTGCAGTGAGTTGAGCACAAACTACTCTCACAAATGTCTTTTTGACAAACATCAAAATACAGTATTTCCTAAATGTTAAAATGCTTCTCATTTTCTCCTCAGGTCTATTGCGTGCCATAACTGGTGGCCATCGTAATTCACCTCTGGCTCCACCTGGCACCGTTGCCTCCTCTTCCATGGAGTATCTAGAGATCCATCCTCTCTTTCCCAACACCCCTCAGCAACGGAGGCGACTGGCCACTCTTCCACAAGTCAACACAAGCCCAGAACACAACATTCCTGCTCCACCGGCACCGTCACCGATCGGCATGCATTCCTTTGGCTCACTCTCCAAAGCCGAGCAAATCGAAGACACCCCCGCTTCACCCTGGTACAAGCTGACCAACGGTACTCTTTCCCCACCCCGCCATGTCTCTGCCTTCCAACCCGACTCCTCTTACTTGAAAAAGGCCACAATCCCCAGTCCCCCGGTCCTCATTGTCAACCCGCAGCCCAAGAAGAGCATCTCATCAGATTGGTGTGGTTCCTCTGACACGAGTGGCAGCCCCCCCAGCACTGTAGGAAGCCCCCCAGGGAGCTCAGCTTTCAGCCCCCCGAAGTCCGCCTTTAGTCCCCTCAACCCCACCTCAGCATTTAGTCCTCCGTCCAACAACAGCAGCAGTGATCCCGACAGTCCGACGCACCGCAGCAAGTTCCCCTCTATGGGAATAGGACAGATCCTAAAGAAGAAGGTCCAGCTGCAGCCGTTCACCTTCCGGCCAGAACAGGTCGTTGAGGAAGTGGTGTCACCACCTCCCTACCCCATGCAGACTCTCCTCTGTGCTTCTGGTGCACTCAAGACCCTCTGCTGAGGGATATGAGACAAAGGAAAAAGAAAGAAAGACAGACTGAACTCAAGGCCCCTTTCAACATGTTATTTAAGTTGGAGAGGTCTTCCAGAGCGGCCTTTTGAACTGTGAACTGTCCCTTTATTGCGACTGAGCCACTTTTCGTGACAGAATTAATCCCTTAAAATGAGAAAGAAAAAACAAACAAAAGGGGTTTAAGTGAGAGTATATAAAAATGTATCTCTCATTACTGATCTCGTTATGTAATAAGAGGTGGTGACACTGAGACGATGAGATTTGAAACAGATCCCAGAGCAATGACTAAACCTCGCTGTGTCCTAGATACAGAGTGGACATGGGACATCATGTAATATTGGCCTTGCTAGCAAGGTGTACACACACGCGCACATACAGCCACACAAAACACTGTATTATAGACTTGAGTTTAGATTTACTATCTTATGTAATATTGCTGTAACTGGTTACTAATTGAGCCGCAGACTGATTCACACCAGCTAACAGACCCCAATTCTTACCCTAACCCTGATTACATGTATAAGTGTTTTGTCTCTGTGAAAACTCTCGAAGATACCCACTGACTTCCAGCCAGCTGGCACCGTATCCTCAATGCTGACTGGATGGAGAAGCTCACTGCACTATTCTTGAAAACCAAAACCTATAGTAACAACGGTGTTTACCATCTTTTACCTCACTGCATTATTCATACATTAATGTACAACGGCAGTTGATTGTGACATGCTTGTGTGGATTTTGCCACAGTGTTGCAGTGTCTGAGCGTTAGTGCCATTAGAACCGACACAGTGAAATAGGAGTAGGTAGTGAGAGTAGAGTTATACTCTCACTTATTATAGCATTCTCATAAATTGTCACTCAACACTGATAATAACTCACAGCTATAACTTTTTATACACAAGAGTTACATCACCTCTTCAACCCACAGGGAAACTTAAACTGTAAAAGTCTTAGTTACGACGCGCTCACAGCTGGATATACCTATTCTTTGTCAGTTTTGGAAAAAAAAAAAACAAAGGAAAAGATAAAAAAAACTGAGCATCAAAGGCCTTATGAAACTGATCAACCTCGCCAAAGGCTGAGGGTATGAACACGGGAAGAACAGCTACTAGGATCGTGTAACATCCATGAAAATAATTCACTTCCTTTTGTCTTAATGCTGTAGTTTGTGCAATAGTCTTAAGTGTTAACTGCAATGACGAGTATTTGCCAAGAGCTCTCTGAGAGTGATGTGAAAATTGTGCTTGTAAATAACAGTACGACTCCTGTGTTCTTGTCACTTACGCCGTTCCGTATGAAGGGATTCTGAAATGATTGTTGGGCCGACATTTTCACATCGTAGTTGCTTCATAAAACGATTTGACTCTGCAAAAAGGCTTCCACGGGCACACAAGGCTTCTTACTGTTAACATACCATAGAATCTCTTCCTGTCCAAATGAAAAGTTGCATGCAATGTTTCACGAGTCGAACTCTACTGTCAAGATTTGAAATTACGTCTTTGTACCTTTTTTTCTGGTTGATACTGAGATTGATACAGACTCGGGGGTCTTTTATAAGATTTTGTAATGGATGGTTTTGTTTTGAGTGTTGAGAGATTTCTATGCTGTATAAAGTATTTTAAATATTTATACTGAATCCATTATGTGTCTGTCTGGTACTTCAAATGCACCTGCTTACTGTCTGGTTTCATTTTTAAAGATCACTTCCTCTACACACACATCATTATGCTTTTTTTTTTTTTTAGCTGAAAAAAGAATTAGTACACTTAAATTACAATACTTAAGTAAGTAATTCCACAATAATCCACAGAATCCAAAATTCTTTTTAATTTATGTATACTTTACATAGTGCCTGAGGCGTATAATTTATTCCTAAAGCTCTCAGCTCCAGGAAGACTTCATGAAAATTCACCTCTCTGCTGTGGAAGAGTCTGTGTTGCTTTACAACCTCTATGTGCCACTTGTCTCACGTACCATAGAAGTTTCCCACGGCACACCTGTGGTGGGTAAAAAAAAGAAAAAAAAAAAACACCCATGCAACAGCTGAAGGACCCACACACACACTACAACCCCTCCCTCCCCACTCATACACGCACAAGGCTCACACGCACCGCAGACACTAATCTACTCAGCTGTGGCTCCCCCGTTCCCCATCATAAACCTCTTTGGGTGACACTGCCCTGACGAGACAAAGAAGGGGGATCACCGGAGCTCGGAGACAAACACACACATGCACAGGACAACACAAACAGGGCTGTCCGATTAAACCGGCGTGGCTAAGCTGATAAAAGCCGAGGGGCAAGAGTGGCTCTAAAATGCATTAGAGCCGGAGCCTTTTGTTTATCAAAGACAAGGCGTTCAGTTAGTCAAAATCCCCGGGCGGTCTGGTGAGACAAACAGGCTGTGGCCATGAATACTATGGCTTAACCGCAGCGCTGAGCGAAAGGATAGAGTAGACTACAGGGCAAGAACAGGTAATACCAAACCTGTGTTAACTGCTGCTCTGGTGACACCTGTGGTATGTGTGTGCACAGAATAAAATATTAACTAATGACAGTGGAGCTCCCAGAGAGCCATCACCTGTGATTTGTCCCTCTACTGATGATTGTGACTTATGAAACAAACCAGTCAGGTGAGGGACAGTAATAATCGAAACGTAGGAAAAAAAGTTGTTGCAACACTAGATTGCTTTTTGGGGGATTTGGAAAGGGTTAGACAAATGGTATAATCTCAGGAAGCACTGGCAGAAGAAATCCATACTGATGAGATTAAGACAAAAAAAAAATTCATTTTCCTTGACACATATATTATTTGATTATTTTGAAGTTAATCTGTGTGTAAACAGGTCAAGTTCCATCAACAAATCTGTGATAAACAAACACCCCCCGTCCCCCTCGTCCCAGCAGGGGTGGGCAATAAGTTGATATTTTTCATCATGATCACATTAGGGATATTTTAATATTGTGAACTGTGACAATTACGTTGTCTAAAACTATAAAAAGCAGTTGCTGCGTCAGAATTATTTCTCAAATATTTACGATACTGGATGAAAATGCATGATGGACGATTTTCCATGCCTTTACAAACATTTTGATTTATCAAAATTAAAGATGAGATTTAAACCACAAGAGAGAGCACTTGTCCTGAGAACAGATTTATGCCACACCCAGGAGAAATGTAGGCTTTCCTAACAAATTTTAACACACCATTAAACAACCAATACCTAAGTTGTATTCAAGAACTGATAACCTGAGTGATCCACGAGCATCCACGAACGTCCATAAGGGCCTGTTTATTAACTGTCACTGACAAAACAAGAATCATGTTTTGATACTCACTTTTAATGTGAGGACAAACTGACCACTTACTGTCCAGCAGGACAGTGTTTCTGTCAATCTGTTCAGGCTTAGAGCCTGATGAACATTAATCCTGTTTTTAGTCCCCTTCTCGTCACATATACACACACACTCACACCAGGGTGTCACTGGCAATGGGACAAGCCTTTGTGTCTGACACAAAAGTCTTTGTGTCTCATTAAGACAGACGTTTAACCTGCCGCCCAGTGACGGATGCCAGGGACATTCACACACACACAGACTACCTGAGCATCCTGGTTCAAGCTCACAGACCAGCACTGCCCTCTTCAGCAGCTCTCACACATGCAGAGGACAAGGAGGAGAGAGTGAGAGACAGCCAGACTACCTGGCAGACGCGGCGTACACAAAGACGTATGGGGGGGAAATAAACAAGCAGATGTTTCTAATGAAGTAGGAGGCTTTGAGCACTCAGAGAGGATTTGGGTTATGCCGTCAGACGAGTCACTGACTGGCCGGCTATCCCGTCCGACCACGGACACAGATGAAGGTGATTAATGAAACGAGAAGGCTGTGGCTTACCAGAGATTTTACGCTTTCGCTGTAGAGGTGCCGTCAGTAAAACAAACCAGGCTAAGTTTCCCAAATGCTCTTGACACCAAGATCATCTTACAACCACTGATACTTGAGATTAATTTGGGAAATTCAACCTCCAGATGAAGGGGTTTACTCCCAGTCTAGTCTGCGCGACACAAAGATGAGACCCTTAATGACTTTAGATATAAAAAGGAGATTTTGTTTGGGCTTACGTCGAACAGCCAACCATGAAAGGAAAAGCTGTGGTGATCGAAAAGTCAAAAGATCAGTTGGGTTTTCTACTAAACATAGGCTGTTTTTTTTAAGTACATGTTTTGTTTCAATAAGTTTTTTGTCATATTATCAAACACAAATAAACAGCATTAAACATTTCCACATGATATATTCTATGAAATATATTTGTATCCTTTTCACATGATAACAAAACATGTAAATAAATATATTTTAAAGTTTGAATTAACTGTTGCTAAAATGTGACATGAACAGCACTGAGAAAATATAACCATGTGGGACTGTTATAAAACTGACTGGAAACTGGCCAAAAAAAAGCTATGAGCAACTGGTGGGGTGTGGTTCTTTTGTCAGGGGGATAACCAAATGATATGATGGGAAAGAGGAAAATTGCAATTAAATAGTAAGTTTGCCTTTTAATTAAAAAAAAAGCCCTGATACATACACCTCAGAATGATCCAACTGACAGATAAAAAAAAAATATGTTTCCTCATAAAAAATTATTACAGAACCAGAACTGGCACTGAGTTTAGTTCTTTTTAAGCCCCTAAAACTGGAACATTTTCATTCTCACACAAGAAATTTTTGTTTTTTCATTTGATGGAAAAACAAACAAACATATTTTATAAGTTGCCACACAGGTGGCACTCCTTGAGATTTTTTTTTTCTCTCAAAAACAACATCAGAAATTCAATCAAAGAGCAGAGCTCAGCCAATGGGATCTCAGTGTCTGTGGCAACAGCAGTATCAGTCCGAAACAGCCATTGGTCCGATGTTTCACACAGCGAAGGCTCTTATTGGCTGATAGCGTGCCGAGGCTTCATTGCCTCCATGGCAACATTGCTTCCTTATTGCTTAGGGAAGGTGAAAAGGAGGGAAAGAGGGGAGGCGACTTTCACTCAGACACTACCTCTGCATTATTCATCCTTTGTCCCTGAGTGCTTGTAGAATGTGTGTAGATGTACTGACTGATGCGTGTGTTTTTGTGTGTGTGTGTGTGTTTCTATGTTGGTCTTGGTTTGGGTGGTAATGATTGGTTGAGACTTAAGGGGTGAATAGGGTGAAACCGGTGCAATAATTGCACTCAGCAGTGCAATGCATCCAGCAACAACATGTCTATATATAAAAGAGCCAAACGAGTTCAGAGGCCATTCAGTGTCACTGACTTCAAACTAAGCTTTAGACTAACCTTTAAGCTTTAATGCTCTGAACAGAACAAACAAATAAACAAATTTGGGACACATTCTCCAAAATGAGTCTGTCATAGGGAGTCACAGCACACATCTGGGCAGTCGACTGGCTTGCATCATCCACATCCTGTGCAGGTTGCATGCGGGCACCTCATCCTTAAGCGGGGACTGGATAAAGACAACACCACCACCCACCAGCAGAAACAACAAAAACCACGCGGCTTGTTTGTTGTTGTTTTGACTTTTTTTTCCCCAGCAATTGAGGGAGGGGAGAATTAGAGGAAGGGGGAGGGAGAAAGAAGGGCAAGGGTGGGGTTAGCAGAGAGAAAAACATCACACAGAGATTACAGTGGGGGGGGGGGGGGGGTTCAGGACTCCTCCTCCGTGTATGTGTCTGAGCATGAGCGGGGGATAACGTCTGTTGACAGGCGTGCCGGCCAGCGAGCTGGCTGGCTGTTCCTCCGGCAGTGAACACAATGACGAGATGGCAACAGGCACTCAGCATAGCACGTGCTCTCAGTTGCCATCGCAACCTGCCCTTGGATACAGCGTGCTGGTTGGACGTTTCGAACGGTTGTTGTTCTGTGAGGCTGATGAAACCTCGTGGGTGAGGGAGGGCAAGCGGTACCGCATGTAGCTTATTTCCAATCTTGGTAGAAAGTGTTGCTAGGCACATTAGGGGTCAGCTGGTAAACAAACACATGTATTTAATATATAATCAACCCCCTTCTCAACCCCAAAGACCTTAAACTTGCTGTTTGCCTCTTAAATCCAAGAGATGCTTCTAATTAGAGACAGATCAGGATGAAGTACTGATCCCAAACACTGTTACTGCTCAGTCAGAGAAACAGAAACATTTAAAGAGACTATCCTGACAGTTTAAATCACAGCTGGCTTTTCTGATTTAATCCTTTATGTTAAACTGACAATATTACAGTAATCTTCTAATTTTTGGAAACAGTTAAATACTTTATTACACAAAAATACATAAGACAAAACAAGCGTTCACAGCTGTGAACAAACAAAATGAACCGACAACAACAACAACTAATGAAAGGGATGCAAACTTCTCTACATTTTAAATTCTGGCAATATTTGAAAAAATAAAAAAACAAAGAAGTTGTTATAATTCCTAGCTGAAGAATTATCCAGTATGTGCTGTGATGCAGTCAATATCAAACAGGGTGTGTCATTTTTAATGGTTAAAGCCATGTTTCAATACACTTTCAGTGTTGTTCAGCTCTGGCAAATGAAAGCAAATATCCAGCAATCCTGTCTGCTTTCAAGGCTCCATGCTGGAGGAAGAGAACAAAGAAAAAGTGTGTGTGGCCTCGAGTGGCCCGATCGATACAGCATTGTGCTGAGTGTGCAGGCTGCCTGATGAAATCCTGCACAAATAAACATTCTGCTCTTAGCGTGCACTCACTCTGCACTGACACATACAGAGAAGATGGTGCCATGAGCCACAGGAGCTGAGCTGACAACATGATTGATTACAAGCACAGGCAGCCTTTGTTTCACCACCCGTAATCAGAACAAAGCGGGATGGAAGCTGTGTTAGTGTGTGTAGGTGTTTGTGCACAAGGTAAGGATGGGATAAAAGGTGTTACTGAGGGAATGCTGTTGAACTGAAACTTAGAGAGGGAAGCATTACTGTAAAGGTAGGGGCAAGGAGTGAGGGTTAAAGCCTCGTGTTGCACACCTGGACAAAGGACCCACCCAGACACGCTGACGTCCATCACTGTCACACCTCATCACAGCCCTCCTGAAGGCCAGCTTCGATCTCCTCCAGCCTCTGTGCCATGGACATGACCAGCATTTTCATCTGGGAAGGGTTGGGAAAAGAGGTAGATTTTCGTTGGTGCAGGGTCTGGGATGTGTGGATGAGCAGAAAGGGTAGAATAGCAGAAAAATGAGTTGAGAGCGGATGGAACGGGTGGATATGGAAGAGTCCAAACAGGGAAGAAATGAAGGAGAAAATTGGACAGGTGGGAAATGAGGGGAACAGCAGGGAGCAGTGAAGAGGAAAGAAGGGAGGAGTAAAGATAATTTGAAAAAGGGAACCACGAGGGAGAGTGACAAAACCCAGAGGGGAAGTGGTCGGGGATGGATGGGTATGGAGGGGGTGAGCGGGGTGGGCAGGTCACTGAGTGTATAAGATTACAAGTGTCTACGAGTAAGACAGACAGAATACATTAACTCTGGCGGCAGGGTTGATGAGCATCATCGTCATCAGATACAGTACAGCTGAGGACAAACACTATGCATGTAACGCTTGAGTGTGAGGCTGGGTATCGTTTGAAACGTTAGTCCTAGTGATAGAACTTTTTTCGATACCTGACTTTGAGAAACAGTACGTTTTTCTTGCAAAAAACATTTTAGGTGACACCATAAAGTGCTGAATTTCAAAAACAATGTGAGCTGTGGGAAGAAAAAGCTCTTACAAGCTGAAAAGTTTTATCAAGAAAATGGATTGTGTGAGCTGACCACACAACTCTGGGCACAAACTAAAACACGACGCTGATGAAAAGTTACGAGAGTACGACAGACACGTGATGTAAGATCTCCTAACAATAACGATGCCGTGAGGCCCACCTAAAATTAATACAATCAGTTTGCAGTCATAGTCAGATTAATCTTAAGCCTACCGAATAATACTGAGAGTAAACACAGCCAATGACGAGGTGGATTTAAGTGGTAACCTACATATTAACATAACCTACATACTAGGATAATATGAGGCAAACCTATTAATTTCATTAGATAGTGCTCTTTGAGTGGCACGGTGCAGCAGCATAATTACATGAGACGAACTAAAGAGTTGATCTATTTAGATTTTTTTTTTTTTTTTTTTTTGGTGGGTCACAAAACTGGAAACACAAGACAAAACAAAAGACAAAACATAAATATACCTGGAAACTAACTGACGAAGTGACAGACACATTAATCACATGGTAATTAGTGTGTGACAACACAGGTACACATGAACTCTCCTAAAGGGCTGTAAAGTATATCTAATGTACTGTTGCTCGTGTGGAATGTTTTTTCTTCTACGAGCAGTAAAACCTGTTTAAAATGCACTGCTGCACAGATAACATCTTATAATTCAATGGACCAGTTGCCACCTGCAGGTAATTCAAAAAAAAACACTGCCAAGTGAAACAAAATGCCAAACATACATTAAGTTATAACGACAAAGACACTTTATGATCACAACATGTTTTTGCTCTGACAAAGATTCCTCAACATGCTCCCCATCAGATCCATTGTCCCTGGTGCAAGAGTGTGGGAGGGCTGGCAGGTAGTCCTGCATGTTATCACCACCTACTGGCCAATGTCTGGTTTTATGGATATTTTTTAAACAAAGGATGATTTAGATTAACTTTGGGAATCACTACACAATTCCAGTGAAAATGTCAGCTGTCTAGATTTTCACATTTTAAAAGGTACTGCTAAAACTGGAAAGGAATTGAACGATGAAATAAACAGAAATTTATTAACAGGAACAGATTTGAATGTTAACATTGAATCCTACAGAAAATATACTTCTTTATTTGAATCTACGCTAAAATGGTTCAGACAATGCATCTGTTTGCAGGGGATGACATTGAAGATGAGGTAATGTCTGAATGTCTCAGAGTCTGCCCATCACAGCAGTGAGGGCTTCCCAGAACTAAGCTGATGTCATCTTCAGTACAACCTGTGCATTGATAATCAATGAGGAAAGAGTTGAACGTAAGGAATGTGAAATTTACTGGCATCCAGACAATGACACACACACAGAACTGTGACTCCTGCTATAAGTGGTGGGATGCGTACGTTAAATCTTTCATCATTTTTACACATCAACAACACAATTTTGAGGACTAAACTCCACCTGTGCTTGGAAAAACAGCCATGGTTATTCACACAGCAATGAGCTTTGCAGCAGATGTTCTGCTCAGCAAACGAAACATTTTATCTCACAGCAAGACAATATCAGGGGAACCAAACAAAGGAAAGCAGCAGCAGTAATTTACCTCTGTCAGCTGTTGTTCAACAATGCCTCTGTACTCCAGTGTGACCGGCTGCTCTTTGGGGCCCTCTGCTGCCAACATCTGGCTTGCAGATCCAAGCACATAGCTGAAAAAGATTTACAGTGTGGTATTAGGGTGCTAAATGCAGGTGCAGAAATAACCCCCCCCCACCCATAAATGTTTCATCAATTATGTAATGATAGAATATTTTGCATTTAAGCGTCTGGGTTTTATTTCTACTTTATTCTACTGGGTCAAGTAAATTTTCTCTGGTCATTTTCACAAGAATAATTTGTTGATATTTCATAAATGAGTGTCCATGTTTTTAAGGTTTGAGAAAAGAAAAAAGATATTCATGTCCATCTTTCCTCATACAATAAATCTCAATTTATATTCTCAGATAATGTACAGAGCTGAATGTAATGAAAGTGCACCTGCGTGCTCTGTTGTTCATTTTTATGTCTTTAAAGATTCCCACCAATAACCCAGGCCTTGAACATACCTGTCGATGTCTGCTACGTTAAAACAGAATGCAAATCTCTTGTGGTCCATGTTCTTAGGCGTGGATGCATAAACCATGCCAAGCACAGAGTGGCAGCCCCGACAGAAGAGATCCATGATCAGACTGTGGAGGAAAAATTACAGGAAAAATGTAAAAAAGAGTTTGGCCCAAATTAGACAGTGACACCAATTTAATCCAACAAGTACTCAAACAGTGTTATACTGTATACTGCTCTTACCAGAGAGATTTTTTGCTTGCTTCATAAAGTCGAGTTTCCTTTCCAACCAAGACGTTTTCAGTGACCCCTGAAACCAAAACATCACAAACATCAGCAGCGTAGCGTGTACAGGTTGTCCAAAATAAAAAATAAAACTGATTTGTGTCTGTTGTACTTCATGTGCAAGGCTGGATTACAACTCACAGTAGTGGGTTAGTTAGTTACCACTCACTAAGTGGGTTGGTGCCAGGGGGATCCAGACCCTTAGGGGCCCAAAAATAATTTATCAAAACTGCTGTCATTAATTTTTCTTTAATTGAGAAGGTGATCAACTCATAATTGACTTTCTATTTCACTGGTTGGTTTCTGGGTGCCTGAAGAAATAGTGCAACTGCAATGTAATACAGAGGTCAGCAGTGGTCCTGTTCATGTGTGTGTTTCAGGTAATGAACCCATGTTTTCTTCCCGTTGTGGACAAGTGTGTTACCAAAGGAAGGAGAGAAATCAATCTAAAACCCAGACTCACGCTTCAGTCTGATTTGGTTTTGGCTGTCTTCACTTCCGTCCCAGAACAGTGAGTCCCCAACAGGTAACTTGCACTTCCCGCAGATGAAAACCACAGGACTGTCGTCCTCGTCCTCCTCTCCCTGGCCAAACAGCTTTTCCTCGACGGCGGAGGAGTCGATGCTGGACGCCTCAAACGTGGTATCTACACTTTTCTGTCGGTATTTTGCCGGCTTTTCGTCGACGGACATGGAGTCCATGCTGGACGTTTCAAACGTATTATTTTTACTTTTCTGTCGCTGTTTTGGTTTTGCAGATTTTCCCCTCGTCGCCATTTTTTTTACTTGATTCTCCCAAACAGTTTCAAACTTTGGCGGGTGGTGAGTACAGCGAGATCATCCTTTCTGCGCACTTCCGTCTTCGTCTCTCCACCGCGATGTGTTTTGTTTTTCCTGTTTTGGCTTATTGTCATCAGAAACCGGAGCAAATTTAATTTAAATATCAGCGTATTTAAATGTTTTTATTTATGAGTTGCAGACATATATAGACAAACTGAATGGCAAGCCAGATGTGCCTATACACAGTACAGTAAAACTAGCTGTTACGGTGAGTGAACTATCTTGACCTGATCTTTATCTTTGATACGTGAACCGGATAAACTTTGTTGAGAAAGCGAAATTAATGGTCTTGTGTTCATTTTATTCCTGTTTTGTTTGTCTTTGTTTAACTCTGCTCCAGCTGTCGTCTGTTTTTAATTTAGTCTAAAAATGTAAATCGTTGTTGTTAGTAAAAGTAGTCGGAACACATTTTTCATTGGTTGGTAACCAGGAAGTTATTAGAATAATTTTACGAGCGCGAAACCAAAACGCGAGTACTGTTGTTGTTTTTCTTTGGAGCTGCGGGACCGCTTCAGCTGTTGAAGGAGCTCATTATTTTGAGCTTTTTAGCTTTTTATTCGCCATGTGTGAAAAGATCAAGAAGGTAATGTCCAGTGTCTCGCTGTCATAACGTTTATAAGTTAATGCGGCTGTTACTTTTCGTTTACCCTCCGGCTTCACGTCTCTCCTCAGGTGAACAGCTGGCTCAGCGCGGTGTTTGGAGATCAGCCGGTGCCACAGTTCGAGGTCAACACCAGGACCGTGGACATCCTGTACCAGCTGGCTCAGTCCAGTGAAGCCCGGTGCAGTGACACAGCTCTGCTCATAGAGGACATCAAACAGAAGACATCAGAGTATCAGGCTGATGGTGAGTCACTGACAGACAGCAGAGGTCAGTGCTGTGAAGGTGGCTGATGGTTTACCACTCTTATTCAAGAGGCTTGAGGTCACTGCTGGTTTTTTATTTTTAGTAAAATGGTCAGTACATGTTATTGATACTGGCAGAAATGATAAGACTCAGTGTCTTTACAGGCTTAGTCAAGCGTAAGACAACACCGTTGTCCCTTAATTCACACCACTGAGAACTGACAGCATTTTTCACAGAACTGTGTTTTCTCCGTCCAGGTTCATATCTGCAGGATGTTCTTTTACAAACTGGTGGCCTGTCTTGTGCAAGCTTGTCAAAGCCCGCTGCAGACTACCTGTCGGCTTTAGTGGACAATGCTATGGTGCTTGGAGTGAGAGACACATCACTGGGCAGGTATGCTGTTATGGCGCTGCTTTTATTCTGTTTTCTGTTACGATTGTTGAGTCAAGACATGAAAATGTTAAGGAGACCATGAAAGATTTCTTTTTTTATTTCTTGTGTAGCTTTATGCCAGCAGTGAACAACCTCACCAACGAGCTCCTGGAAGCAGAGAAGTCAAACAGAAGACTTGAGAGGGAGGTCAGGGCGCTCAGGAAGAGACTGGGTGCTACTCTGGTGCTGCGCAGCACCTTACAAGAGTAAGAACATGGATGTTTCCATGTTGACGTACAACATGACCCTATTACTTTCTGACAGTGTTATAGCAAAAACAAGTTCTGGGTTATCATAAAAGCACAAAATCCAATCCCAACACACATGAAACCATTTGCTGCTGCATGCTGTTCTTCATCTGTAATCAGTGTTCTTAATTTTCTTAATTGTTTTCAGGGATATCAACAAAACCGTTAAGGCTCAAGCAGTGGAGAGCGCTAAAGCGGAGGAGAGGTTGCTCAACATGGATTTTGTGACCGCAAAGGCTAAAGAGCTCAGCAAAAGACGGGAGAGGGCAGAGGTATGTAATGGCTTTATATCTGTACTTGTAATAGCTGCATAATGCTTGTTAATTTGCAGGTACAATTTCCTACTAGTAAAAATGATAAGGCCCATTTTTGCATTTCACCCTGTTTATGTTCAAATAATCATGTCTTAGTGGGAAGGACATGCTGGATGAGAAGACTGAGCAAAATCTTACTAATGACAAGTTGCTATGCAGCCTGAAGAGGCGTAAATTATTGGTGTCCTCAGCCACCAGTAAGAGAATATTATAATTAACACAAGCAAAAAAAAAAAAAAAAATCAAGCAGTAAATGGCATAAAAATACTCAATTAGAAGGGTGAAATGGAAAGGATCAGGGGAACTTCTTCTGTGGAGTTAGCAGTTTAATTCTGTTTAGTATGAGACTGTATTTTGACCCTGTTATAATATGTTTTGTCTATCCTAAAGGCTCAACTTGTGTCCAGGAACATGGACAAGTCTATTACCCACCAGGCTATTGTGCAACTCTCTGAGGTATTTAGGCTTCTGCATGTGCACCGCAGTCATCACCATGGAAATGAAAATGTAAGACTGTCTGCTTTCAGGGTTTAAAACGTGTCATCTTATTTTTCTCTCTGCAGGAAGTCACCACACTCAAACAAGAAATAATCCCCTTGAAAAAGAAACTGGAGCCCTACATGGACCTAAGCCCAGTATGTTTGCTCTCAGTTTGTCTCTGTCTCATAAAAGTCTCAAGGAGAAACAACCAACAGTGCTTTCACAGTATCCTATCCTTTAACAAATTCAGTTTATGCTTATGTGCGTAATTTAGCTTTATTAAACCAACCTGACAGAATAATTGAACCAGTCTCCAGATATTTGGAAACAACTGCTGTATTTGGCTTTGCTAAACGTTTTTCCCTTCTAAACCACAACAGAGTCCGTCTCTTGCTCAAGTGAAAATAGAAGAAGCAAAAAGAGAATTGGTGAGTATCTAAAATGCTCATTCAATAATCAACATTCAGAAGTGGTTGCTTACTTTTTATGTTAATGCTCTTTTGTTTCCTCAATTACAGGCTGCACTTGATTCCCAACTTGAGATGAATGTAGATTTCAAGTGATGATGTTTCATAATGTTTTGAGCTGTACCTTTTCTGTGTTTTGAATAATAATAATAAAAGTTAATCGTTACGATGTCCCGGTGATTCTTTGTCATGTGTTGCAGCTTTTGTCTGCCTTTAAAGACCCTTTGAACCATAAGGCATTAGTTTGGAGAGTTAAAGTCAAAATTGATGTTTGTTAGTCAAAACTGCACAAACTACACAACTCACCAAATCTGTGCATCGTGTTTGGTAGCTTTCATCTTAAAAACACCTCATTGGATCAGTCTCCTTTCAGCATAAAATTTAGGCTCACTATCCACAAACTTTGTTCTTTTTTATATTCTGGTATTTCATCGACCTTTGAAAGCTGCTGTTAGTGCCAGTTAGTGTTGGCAGGTCAGTAACTATGTTGATTTGATGCGAGCTTGATACGTTTCTTACTTTAAAATTCTAAATGATTTAATCTATTTATATTTGATATGTACATACATCATATTCACTGTGATGCAGTTGCACATGATAAAGCAAATACGTCATAATGTTTCTCTCTGACGATCTGTCGATTAGTCTTTCAGTGCAGTTTAATCTCATGAGTCTGCCAGGAGAAAATGTAAATCATGATCCTTCTTTCCTTTGGTTGGACCTATTCTCTTTATCTTCACTTCCTGTTTATTACAAAACATCATCAACACTAATCAAGTGTTTTGTCTTGATTTTCGGGTTGCTGCAGTGTAATCGAGGGTTTGTGTTCCCACTTTGAATAAGTTTGTCAACATGTCTTAAGAAATTTTCTTTGATCGAGTTTATTTGCCAGATGCTTATTGAATGTCAGTCTCTCTGCTCCAACACACAGAGAGAACGTTGTTACTTTAAAAGCTTCATTGTGTTGATGAAATATTAAGAATAGGAACAAACAGCAATATGTTTTTCATTATTTTTAATGGAAATTTTGGAAGAATCTTTATAAGTAACTAGTGACACTTGTTCTTATTTATTTATTTAAAGGGTTATTTCTGTTGGTTTACATAAGAATCTCAATATCACCTGCTGAAACTTTTATATACATTAGTATTTTTTCCACTACACCTCAAAGCATGAAAGTTTTACTTTCCTGTTTGACCTATACGTCTGAATCTTGTCTCAAAAACAAGTCCGGGAAACATTTTGAGTTTGACAACAAAATTCCACAGGCTTTGGAGGGATAACAGCACATGAAAGGGGTTTTGGAGCCACTCCCTGGTGCCTACAGCTAAAGTATAGCAAATGGAACCAGCTTGGGGGGGCAGGGGGAGGGCTGTTGACCACTTTGTATGCAAAATTTCACCACCCAGTTCCTCCCCCTGTCTGTCTCCCCCCCTGGAGCTGAGCGTGGAGACCCCAACATCTCTGTCAGCTTGACTGTTGTAGGTCTGCGCTGCTGTCTGACATGGAGATTGACCGGTTACCATGGAGTGGGTCATGGATGTGGGCCGGGGAGCGATTTACCCAGTAGGCCCCCTTCTTCATTCAAAGGCACCATGGTTAGGACATCAGGCGTTTATGAAAAGAAACAGAATCAAAATATCATCCACTTGAAACTTGATCTTTGTAGATTAAAAAACAAAAACAACACTGACTTACCACTGATGTCAACTTGGGGGACACACACAGACATCACACAACACACAAAGCATCATTACCACAAATCAAATGTGTTGTCTCTTTTGTCTGTGCCTTCTAATTCAAGCCTTGGTTTCCTGAGCAAATGTTTTGACAATGTGCTGTCCCAGTATTTTACTTTCACAGCCAGCTGCATATTAAACATCACTCTATCTCTTCCTGTGTAAACTGTAACACAGGCTCTATCTTTATTATCTATTATTAATTTTGCACTGGGCAGGTGTTCCACAATTTGACAGTTAATTAGAGGTAGGCTGGAACTCAGGCAATGAAAAATAACCCAGAGCAATCTTTAAAACCATTTGAGTTTTGTTGATTTGCACAGGTTAAAATCAAATAAATTGCATTTAAATGCAGGGAAAGGAGGGAAATCATCTCTAACCTCAAATAAATTAACGCAGATTTAATATCTATTTTAAAAAATAATGTACTTTACACGTGTGAATTTAAGCAGGGAAGAATGAAGAAAGGCAGAAAAGAGAACGAAAGGAGGAAATGAACAGAATGAAAACATTTAGCCATAATCCAAAAAGTAAACATGTGGGGAGGGAGGGGGGCGGCTGCGTCATACCACTGTGTGACTGTGTGTCGCCCCTCTTCGCTTTAAAATAGTTTTATCTGCCACGCCCACGCTATAATTCCCACTCAGCTGTTACTGAAAGACGCTTTCAGTTTCCACATGCATCCATTCACAAATCCGAGCCGTGGAACAGTAGGAAAGTCGGGCCGGGAGAATCGCCGCGCGTCGGACTGATCACCTCGTCTGTCAGTTTTGAACAACTTGTTGCGCAGCTGCTATTTCCAGCCTCCTCTGTGGTCCATTACTGCAGGGGCTGCTCTTATTTAGCAGCACACAGGCGCTGCTTTGTGCTTCAGTGGCTGTGTTCTGATATTTTCTGATGAGGAGAAGCACATGGATGAAGCGGCGGCTGATTTTCAGAAACCACGTCTCAGTGCGTATGGGCTATAAAAAAAGGATGAGGCTTGACATCGCGGACCCAGTGGAGTCATTTTTACCTTTTTGTATGGATTTTTTTTAATGAGGTGCCACAGTCTGCTGTTTGGAGTCTCTTTAATATGATCTCAGAGACGGGGGATGCGAGTCATGGGCTGGACGCGTCCTTGTCACGGACTAGACTGGAGCCGCAGCCTCTTCTGCCTAACTTTACTCCTGTGGACCAGACGCATGAATGGACTGGCTGACTTCTCAAGTAAGATCATGATGATGATGATGATGATGTGGGAGGAGGAAGAGGATAAATCAGGATGGGAATTAGAAGATCACAGGAGAGAGGATTTGTCCCAAGAAAACCCCCAAACAGAAAGTGTTGTCATTAGGTTTGATAATGGGCTCTATCTTTTTCATATTGTTCCCAAAATTCCATCTATTTGTCCCAGATATCCCTTTTGAGATTTGGCATGGAACGGCACACCTGTCTGAGATGCTGTAATGCTAAATGATGATATAAAAGACACACTGTGAGGAGTAAAAGATGCCTCCTCTGCAAAACAAATAATGTAAACACCTCAAGACAAGGGACACTGAATCAGGAGTAACTTAATCCCATCTGCACACCGTGCAACAAAGAAGGGTCATATTAGGTTGAATGCCAGTTGGCAGAATTTGCCACCCAGGAAAGAGGACTGGCAGTGCAGGCAGCACTTTGACGGGTGAGTTTTCAAAGCAACATGAGACAACTGACAGAGCTCCAAAGAGGCCAAACAATCTGATCCCAAACCACAGATGCAGCAGACTGCAAAAAAAGAAGAAAAAAAAAGAACTTCAGATCATTTCTTCCTTTTACTTGTGCCTATTTCTACTCCTTCAAATAAGAGTTGACACATAGGCCCCTCCTGGAAACACACACTCCCTTAGAGGGTTCCTTTGGTCATATGATTAAGTGGGTTTAAAGGGGCACTCCAGCAATTTTGTATTGCACCTCCATAAAATTGAGGGACACCTGTATACTGTACTTCCATGTGTATTACAGCCTGACCAGTGCCTTTTGTGTAACAGACTACCTGTCCAGGATCATCACCAGTCACTCTGCTCAGGCGTGTGACGGACAGCCCCTGCGACTCCACTGCCCACGTCACTCCACCATCTCCATCCAGTCTGCCTTCTACGGGAGCGGCGAGGCGTGGCTGTGCAAAGCAGACCAGGACCCTCAGCTCAGAGCCCACAACCACAGCTGTTCAGCTTTTACTGCTCTACAGGTGCTTTTTATGTGTGGGATATCCAGCACGTCTCACTCTCACTGGGTCACTTTGTGAACTGGTAACTAGTTACTGAACCTGGTGTTTGCGTTGCAGAAGCTGCTGTCTGAATGTCAGAGCCACAGAGATTGCCGGCTCCCTGTCAATCACCTGCTGTTTGGGAAGGATCCCTGTCCTGGCACTACCAAGTACCTCCATGTGGACTACAAGTGTAAACCCAGTGAGTTTAGAATCTCAGTTTCTACATGTTCCTCTTTGTTCACAACCATTTTTATTGTCATATACTGGTGGACGAGCAGCTGTACACAAAAATCCCACCACTTACTCCGTCCTAACCCCTGCCATCATTCACTATTTTTCCCCTCACTCAGCTGAACACAAAAGACATGTGACATGTGAGGGGGAGGACATGGTCCTGCGCTGTAAGCCCCCCAGGTTGCTGAACATCTATGCAGCTGTCTATGGGAGAAGTCTAGGCGAGACAGACACCTGCCCCTCACACCTGACAAGACCACCCCCATTTGGTGAGTCAACGGGATATTCAGTTTTCTCATACAGAACAGACGACTCCAGTGAAACCAGGAATAAAGCTTTAAAAACTACTCTGAAAATAGATTTTATTTTAGCACTTTACATAGAGGAAGAGAGGAAATTAAGTTTTCCTGTTAATTAGCAGAAGTGTTAGCTGACAGTAATTTAAAAAGAAAAACTGTTGCTTTGTGAACAAAATCAGCGCTGTGTCCAAAGTCATTCTGTCAATTACCATTTACTGCATTATACTTACTCTCCCCTGTTTTATTATTTATTTGAGTGTTAAGATTGTCCTCTAAATAGTTTACTCAACATTTCCCACAGTGGAAAAGTGACTTATCTGGTCATTAAAAACTTTAGAATGAGCGAAATAAAACATTTGGAGATTGTGACATTAAACAAACATAGATGCACTGAATCATATATTTGCTTTTCTGGGGGAAAAAAAATCTCAGATGGCTGCCAAAAAAAGGTGAGTTCATCGAAGTTAAACTACAACCAAAGTCCCGCTAAAGACTGGATCAGTGGTTTGGCTGTCGCAGCTGAATATCAGTGAGGTTGCTGAGTATTAATCACACACTCTCAGAACATGTTCCAGTGGTTGCCTCTGAGTTTCTCTATCTTTTGCTCCCTGCAGAGTGTCTCAACCACGAGGCTGTACACTTGGTGTCCAAGTCCTGCTACAGCAAACAGAAGTGTGTTGTTGCCGTCAGCAACCAGACCTTTAGGGACCCCTGCTTTCCAGGAACCAGGAAGTACCTCAGCGTGATCTATTCTTGTGGTAGGACTCTTTGTGCTTCCTCATTCACAAAATATAATTACATGCCGGGTGATAGATTTGAGAGAGTTTTCCAAAGAGGAACACGTCATGTCTGTTTTTGTTTTTGCCTTATTCATTATCTGACGGCTCCAACAGTGAACGTTTGCAGTTTCCTACAGTGAATTCTTATCTGCTGATCAGCTTGTCTTATCGTATCACACCCAATAACACAGTAGCAGGGAATAATAGACTGTGAGCTTGGATTTGCGGGTTGAGTCTGACATCCTGGTAAACTTCCTGCAACTGGCACAAATGCCAGTGAGGTCATCCAGCCACATTGTTGGTGTATAATAATTTGGAGTTGTGACTTTAGCCTGGTGGTGAAAGGATTCTTCTGACTGGCTCTGAAGAAATCTCCATCTATCACAAAACAATGTGTGTTAACCTTGTTGGCCAGTTATCAACACAACTGAACAGAAAGTGTTTATAATTTGAGAGTGTACTTCCATTGCAGGCCCAGTTTTATTCTGAGGTTTGGACGTGGGAAGTGGTGCTGATTAATGGTCCACTGTAGATTCACCAACTGTAAGATTATCCTCTGTCTTGATTCCAACAGTGCCACAGACTTTGCTGAGGGAGGCAGACCCGAACATATTCAGCTCCACCTCATCTCCTGCTGTGGACACAGAAAAAGGTAACAGCATTATGCGACCTGTTGCAGTTCCAGGTTTTTATGGCTTTTTCTCCTATTATCATATTGCTAATTTTCACAACAGTTTCTCCTGTAGATCTAGAGGAACCTTTCTCTAAAGGGTCAAGACGGCCAGAAAACTCAGGAGCGATGATGAGCAACTCTCTCCTGACCTACGCCTACATTAAAGGTAAATCTTATCAACATTCATGTGCTCATGAATGCACTCATATGCCTAATCGAAGCTTTCTTACATCTTCTCCCTTCATTTCCTGCACAGAGCATCCAGAAATGGCAGCTCTGCTGTTCACCTCCAGCGTGTGTGTCGGTCTTCTGCTCACACTCCTGGCTGTATCAGTCAGAGTGACCTGCAGAGGGCGCCGGCTCAAAGATCACAAACTCACATCCAAGCCTCACAGCCAGACTCCCAGCTGCCAGGGGGACAATGATGATGATGATGACGAAGAAGAAGAAGAAGATGGTGATGATGATGATGGAGAAGAAACGGAAAGCTCTTTAATCTCAGCTGCAGAGAGGAAGGCAATGTATGGCTGGGAGGAAGTGACTTATGTGAGCGAGGCAGCCGAGCGGGCAGAGAGGATCGAGCGCAGAGAGATGATCATACAGGAGATTTGGATGAACGCCTATCTGAATGGCAGCTCATGTTAAATAAACTGTGACCGATGGATGCTTTTAAGCACCTTCAGGATTTTTTTCAGGATTCTCCCAGCCTTTGATTATCAACAAAACAAGAAACTTTTTTTTTACACTGTAAAGCAGTTTGTTGTGAGTTTTTCCATGTGTTTTGCAGGAGCATTCAGTTTGTGAAGAATGTACTGTTTAAGTAAAACTGCAGTACTTGCCATTTTTAAAGGATCAACAGGGTTTTATGCTGTAAACCGGGTGGTCGCATAAATTCCGTAATTGTTTAAATAGCGTATTTATTGACACTCACCACCAAATGAAGCTAAAATTTCAGGTTGAAAAACTGTTTACTGATACAAAAAGGGTGAAATCACTGGACTTGACAGAAGACACAAATTCATTCAAGAATATTACTGTGCTGATCCATCACTGAGGGGTCTCAGAACAGCTGCATCAGTGAAACTGATTTATCACTATAAACCAAAGAACATGTCAGGGAACGTGATCTGTTAGAACTCCTCCAGTTTGTCTAACGGCACCATGAAACGGTTTAATGACTGTCAGTGATCATCTTTCCTAACTTTGGTAAAAATCAGACACTTTTCCCTATGGTAGAACTACATTAGCGTTAATTAAAATTGGCAGCTGTTCATACCAGAGACCCAAGGTTTGTGTTCCAATTACACCTTCACCAACTTATTACTGTATTTCTTTAAAAGAGCCATCTGATTTGAATGTACAAAAGGTGGAATTATCCTTTAAATCCACTCATTATTTCCAGAATGTTTTTTTTTATGCAGTGTTCCTTTAAACCAGCCACACCTCTCTGAGTCACTTCATCAACTTTATTAACAGTTCTGCACAGTTCAACCATCCAGTGAATGAACTCACTCTGAGATCTACAACTTCCTCCTCCCTGCTGGGACGAGAACTGGAACAACGAACGACTATGTGGCAACTTCCTGCCTGAGAACAGCACTGACTTTCAGAGGTTTGCGTGTGTGCGTGTGTCACTGACCGGAGACAAAGAGAGGAAAGGTGCAGCATCCTTGTCCCTGCGCTCCAAGGGATGTAAAACAGTTTTTCAGTTGAAACACTGCTCCTGAAGCTTTGTTGAACATTAGCACATCATTAATGCAAAACGTATGAACAATGAGTATACGCACGCTACACTGGAAACTATTTTATTTTTTATTTACACAATAAAAATGTGCAGTAAATATAGATTAAACCTAAATGTTATTTTGTTTGCACAGCTTTGTTTGCACTCTCTGTCCAGATGTCTTCTTCACATTTCAGTGTGGTGAAAAACAAACATTAGGTGTTCACCCAGAAATACAAGCATTCGTCTGATCCTGCCTCAGTCATATCAACACATCTGCTGCATCTAATATCCTCCAATAAAACCTCCAACAGCACCAACAGGAAACAGACCTGGTGAGAGCAGCAGCTCCAAAGCGAGTATCAGAGTGGTAGTAGTCCTTATCTCGGTCCCCACTTGATGTTGGTGAGGCCTTGAAACTGTTTTTTGAGGGCCTGTCTGTCTGACCACTCTGAGTCCAGGTAGTTATCATCATCTGCCTCCTCCAGTTTCTGAAAATGTTACCAGGAGACAGTTAGAAAGGCACAGTCAGTACAAATAGGAATGTGTTTTTTTGGCTTTTATAGCTTTGCTTTGCCTTTCTTCACCTTGAGCTCCTCCTGCCTTCTGTGGTAATGCAGCATCATCTGTTTCTGCTGCTCATCAGTGACCAGCGGCTCTCTCGCTGGCGCCCCCTGCCCTTTCTGTGGGGAACAGCAACAAATGGATAACAATAAATCTCAATACCAGCAAAAAACACCAACACCACAAAAATACTCACATTAGTTCTCACCTTTTGGATTTTGACCACAAGCTTTGTCTTTTCATTTTTGCCGATATAGTCCTGCAGTTTTTTCCCCCTCTGCATCTCTTTGGCAGCCCACCATAGCTGGCACTCGTCCTCTGCGATCACCTGCAGAGATGCCTGAGGTAGGGAGACAGATGGAGAGGGCAGAAGCAGAGGAATGAGGGAATAGAGAAAGGTGAAGAAAGAAATTCTTAAGGAAACAGCTACAGCTACATGAATTTAAATTTCAATTATCCTAGAGGCAGTTTTAATTTTAATTTTAAATTAACTGTAATAAAGCTTTATAAAAACAATAGCAACTGCAGTAACATAAGCCTGTGTTGTTGACTGAAAATTGATTCTATATAGCCATCAGCCAATAGCTGCAAGGAAACTGATATCAGCTGTTTACCTGTGTTCCTGAAAGGTCTTCCCGGTCCTCAAACTCCATCCTGATAGGGTCATGAGGAGGCAGTCCCATGGGGTACACAATCATAACGGCACCCCTTAGCTGATCCAAGGCTTCTTTTACCATCTCCATGGTGACACAAACGTTAGCCTGAACTTGTTTCTGAAAGGTAAAGAAAGAGACCAATTTTTTAAAAAAAATCTGACCCTTGGTGAACAAACCAATGTAAGATTCAGTGTTAACTCTAATACTCACTTTGGAGATCAGTGCTTTGGCTTCCTCCATTGTTTTCATCAGTACCTCTTTCATTTTATCATTTGGAGCTGGTAGAAGGTAAAGAGATGTGTGGTCAGATTACCAAAATCAACCAACAACAAGGAACATAATATGTCAAGATCTTCAAGGCAACATTTAATAATTATTTTGTTAAACTACATAGCCTACGATCAAGAGCCAGAGTCTTACCATGTCCATTCCTCCTCCCAATCTCATCCTTCCTAAATACAGGCCCTCCGCTCGGCACACACTTGTCTTCCCATTCATCTCTCAGTTTCAGCTCCACAACCTGCTCCTCTGTCAGCCCCTGCATGTTAGGTGGCAGTGTGATGCCATGGTCTGCAAGCTCCGGGATCTCTGAGGGTACAGAAAAAAAAAACACAAGCAAACCAATGTCAATGTGTCCTACTAGACTGAAACTGCTGTTACTTATTATTAAAACACAGAAACATTCACAGATCCCAGGACTTTGTGGTTCAGCTGAACTAGGAAAGCAGTTTTACAATGGTGTGAATGAAGCTTTTCAGTGTGTACAGGAAGCGCAGGGTATGCCAGTTTCACCTGAGCATATTCTGTCCACTTTCAGTCTCCCGTTGTAAATGGCTGTAATTTGCTGGATCACCGTCTCCAGAGGCGCGTCCACGGTGGTGCTGAAAAGAAACTGGCTCTCGTCTCCGCGCTTCACATGCAGCTGCACCATCCTGCACCGTGGTTCACCGCCTGTTTAAACTCCTGAAAGAGACGACGAGGGAACTGAAGTCAACCGAACAACGGTTGACTTCAGTTCCAGGAAAACACAGTAACCATAGCAACAGTCGTGCGCGGACGCTTCCAGAAAACACTACCGCTAGCCGTTAGCTAGCTAGCTAGCTGATTTAAGTGTTTTACATTGACAGGCTCAGTCCGTTAAAAGGTTTTTTTCCTATAGCGACTGAAATTTGTAATAATACATACCTGAGAAGTGAAACGACAAACACAAGACGACACCACACTGTTCAAACTGGGCTCACAGTTTGTTTACAACCTGTGGCATTACTTCCTGCAGCCTCCATGAGGACTCCCGGTCTATGGTCCGGAGACTCTTCTTCCTGTGAACGTTTAACGGCAGGTTAGATTAATCCAGGCAGTATTACTGTCCTCTAGTGGTAAGCAATGGTATCACAGTGATTTGTACTCACCTTCATTAAACCACTCCGGTCTGATAAGTGAGGGGAATTCATGCACTAGGCTGCCCTGCTATGCCAGACAGGAAGACTATTTCTCCACTTGCCTGCTTTGCACAAAACTGACAAATTAAAATATCATAAACAAAAATAGAAATACAATAAGACACACCTAAAGTGAACAGAGCAATGCAGAAACAATGCAAAGAGACAATAAAATAGCTGTACAACAGAATTTTTGTTGAAAACTGACAAGTGCATAATCCTTGTGTTGTGTAATAATGTTACAGCCTGCAGAAGAAGAAGAAGAAGAGAAGAAGAAAAACATCGACACTCAGGTCAACGTACATTTATTTTTGCATACATACAACATAAACGGCTTCATACATAAATGTGCAATCAGGTGTGCACTTAAAATATGGAACGCTGGATATTAACATGAATCGCAGCTTCATGTTTTCTCTTTAATACGTACAGAATATGATCAACAACACAGACTCTTATTTACTATGGGTTATAGCCATAAAAAGGGGACACCGACCTCACAAAAGGAGCAATTTGTTTCCTATAAAATCTCATTTTGAACATGATATGACACAAAGCGCTGGCTAATCACCTACTGTTAATGCAGATACAGTTTCTACTCATATTCATATGTTTAAACAGAGCGCGAAAAGTGTTATTTAGCTGGTACTTTCTTGGTTCACGTGTTTCATCCTCCATGAACCATCACAATGCTTTTAAGACATTTCAGCCTGTTACATAATTTCGGTCGGGGGGAAAACCACATCCGATTAGTCTACAACAGCTGGCGTGTATCGTGTGAGGGAGGATTGCACTCTCACTGATCCCTCCGCAAAACTATTGCTCGTCATCGCCGTCGACACTGATACTGACCTATAAAACTCAACAGCGGTGAAAGAGTGGAGTAGGTAGCACAGGAAGAAAGAAGTACTGACACATCACCTCTGACAACACCACACGCACCTTAAAAATGGTCAAGAAATCAACGGTGCTCAGTAACAGTGACTCTCAACTGGAGGAAACAGCTATGGGGTAAATATCACAGGTGGATCTGCAAACGCTGAGAAGAGTTTTAAACCCAACACTCAAATCACACTATTGTCTGGAATGTGTGCCACACGGCGCCTGGAAAGGACACAACAAACTGCCAAGTGGAAATGCTATCTGGTGGTGCATTCAGGCCCGAGCTCACAGTGTAGTCGAGCCTGTGTATTTCAGTCAGTGTTGCTACAGGGGAATTCTCGCTCAGACGGTGGGTGCTTTGAGGGGAAAAAGTCCTTTGTCTTGTATTCCTAAGTTTTCCGCATACAGTGGTGCCTCTCCTCAGCCCTTGGGCAGGCTGAAGAGCAGAAGCACAGTTGCAGCCATAAGTGAGTGAATACAGTGGCTGTTAGTTCAGAACCTGTAAGCAAATACGCTGTGTGTACTTTTAAAAGAGAAGACTTCCTGGCTGGGGGAAAGGCTCTGGTACTCCACTGTTAACTCTGTACACACACTCACAGCCAAACACAAACACTGTCAAACACGACGACGGACGATATGCACCTCAAACACGACACATTACTTCGCACCACAGTTATCAACAATAGATTATTTAGAGTAAATGTTCTTAAGAAATTAAAAGCATGACTTTTGCAAGAAACAAAAGTTTAGGTAAGAAAAAATGTGCCCTCTTATTATTACGCACGGCATGTGTCCGATGCCACGCTCGCAGACTCAAATCACACCTTCTTCGTACTTTAGGAGTAACAGAAGCATACACACGCACGCACGCACCACATTCTCTGCATGTACAATAGTATGGTTTGATGCTTTGGATAAATCAAGACGGAGGTGGAAAGGTCAAAAAGCGCTCTCTCATCTGTTCAGTCCGCAGGCTCTCGTTTTTTTTTTTTTGTCACTCCGTTATCAACAAGATCACAACCAAGAGAGCACGTACAGCATTTCAGTGCATATCAGTTACATTGTGCAAACCACTGATACGGTAATCACAAACACACACACACACATACACACATTTAGCGAGTAGTTTCCATACTGAAAACGTACATTTATACATAATCACTATGTATAGGTTTTGATATAGAGCTACAAAATATATTCAGCTAAGCGTAACGGCCCAGAGACAGAGAATGGCGACTGAGTAGAGGAAGAACAAAATGTCTCACTATCGAGTGCATGAGATATTACAGAGCATCAGTCCTGCGGCAGTGAACAGTTTGACTGACTATGACACTGACTCATGCTGCTGTTGTTCACACTGTGGTGTCAGCAAGGAGGCAATGACAAAACCCAGTGCAACATAAAGTACATTCAAGATAAAAGCAAGCACACAACGTGACTTTTGACTTTGCACCCCTCAGACCCAAAAGAACTAAAAAAAGAAAACAAAAAAAAAAAAAACGAACATAGAATTAACTTTTTCCTCTTTGCGAGTCAAAGCTATCCAACTGCTGTACACAGCTGCAAATCTGGGGGAAAATGTAAAACCTGCAGTGCATAGCCTACTACACGACAAAACCGAGAACGTAGAAGATCACCATCTACTCCGAGAATCCCGCTCTAATGTACAAATAAGTCAAAAGGAGGAATATGAACCGCAGTGTGTTAGCAAAGGTAGCAAATGCGAGGGCAACACCGCTTTAGGTGAAACCTCGCTGGCGAATGCAGTGTGCTGCACGGCCACCCAGACATGTCCTGATATTGCACAGGTGCTTACACATGATTTGTGAGTCTAAAAGTAGTTTGTATAACTGTATACTGTAGACACAGGCACGTTTGCTGCCATAAATAAAAATAAACATCAGAACAATTCATATTAAAATAAATGTTAATATCAGGGAACAAGCAAATATCTCTGTGGTAAAGTTAGAACACACATTTAGGCTCACACACTTCTCATGTTACTGCTCAAGATATAAATCCTTTCCTGCGATTCACAAGGGGATTGCTCTATACGTCTTAAATACTGTCTCTTTTGTACATACACACACACATATACACATCTGTCATAGATCTATACATATCTGGATATGCCCTTTACATATTAAGGGTGATTCTATCTTTCTGTCGACTCCCTGGGGAAGAAGCAGTCGTCGACGGATCCTTCTGGGAGTCTTGGGTTACCGGTTGCAGTTCTAGTTGCGATGGGCGGAGGGAGGTTCGGGATTACTGAAGGTGCCGCGGATAACCAGGATGGCTCGGAGTCAAACACAGAGCGGGAAAGCTGAGTCTGTGTTTGGGGCATTAGGGAGTTGGAAGGGAATGCAGGGGTCTGTGGTGCTTTGGTCGTAGGTGGAAAATCCAAATCATCATCAAAAGTGACCCACTGCTGGGTTGGTTTCCCCGCTGGGGGAGGTGGCTGGCGAGGCGCAAGCACAGGCGGAACGGTGGAGGGTGGTGCCAGAGGCAAGGCAGGAGCAAAAGACGGGTCAGTGGTGAAGGGGTTGACAGGAGCAGGTGTAGGATTGAGAGTGGATGATGGTCCAAACAGGGACACGGTCCTTTGGAGCTGGGAGGTGGGTGCAGCTGCAGGGACCGCTGTTGGAGCAGGGGTGGGGATGAGTGGCTGAGTAAGAGCAGACATGGTCCTCTGAAAGTTCGACATCGGGCCGGGACGCTGGACGCTGAAGTCCGGGGTAAGGGCGCGGCGCTGCTGATGCTGCTGCGCGAGTGGGCCTGTGAAGGGGTTGGTGCTGCTGGGTCGGGCAGGAAGTGGGTCACTTGGGAAGGGGCCAGGGGAGAGACGCAGTGTTTCCTGTGAGCGACTACGAGACGGGACTGGAGGAGGCGGGAGCAGGGAGGAAGAGAACGGAGAAGGCGTGGAGAGTGAGGAAGAGGAGGACGAATTGAGCGCTTGCAGGTCCGACAGAGCGGGGGCCTGGTGGGAGAAGGATGAAGGGAGAGTGCTGGAGGAAAACGCAGATGTAGGAACAGTGGGGGGAGTACGCAGAGAGGAGCCTCTGGTCAGGGACTGGGTGGTGTGCCAGGAGGATGAAGAGGAGGAGAGGAAATCAGATGCAAGTGTATCGAAGGGGTCGGGCTTCCATTGTGCTTCTCTTTGGATTCCATTCAGTCCATTTGTCTAAAGGAGGAACAAAACCAAGAAAATGATATTCAGCTGCCACAAGAAATGCTCTCTGAAAATATGAACCATGAGCTACCCTTATTGCAGTCTCTAACTAACTAACAGACCACATGTTTTTTTTTATGACATACATTCTTTGGCTCAAAACAAAGTTTAAAGATACCTTGTGGAGCTTAATTACAAGTAAAAACTATACATTTTCCATTCAGTGGACACACTGATCATTTAGAAATTCCCGCTTTTTACATACATGTTTACATTAAGCTATCATCATCTTTCCTGCCCTTTACCAGCACATTGCTATGAGCCTAACACTAACCGTCAGTCAGTGTAATATGGGGAAAATCATATAGCTCACTTTAAACACAGCCAATTCTTGAGGCAAGTTTCATTTTCTATCACAATGGGCAACTGGACATGCAGACCTAGCAGGCAACTCATTAGATATGTATTACAGCTGTTTATCCAACTGTTTTACATATTTCATCTGTTTGCCTTTTTCTTCTTTGTGTTTTATGGCTTGCAGGTACTTTACATTTGCATTCTCTCCCTCTGCAGTCTGCAGGAATGTGTACGGTGTGTTGAGATCTATAATGGCACTAGCGGTCAAAAACTCCACAGGGTACCTTTAATCTGACTGATGTGAAACATGTAGTGTGTTCTGTCTAATACACTGCTGCCAACTGCTTTACGTATCACAGTGCACATACAATCACTAACTAATACAAATGAATAAAATAATACAAACTGAACAAAATGTCAAATCAAATTATGGGGTCATTGCATATATGCTCACTTGAAAGACCCGAACCACAGTGAGCAGATATGAAAGGACTAGTGAGGGGAAAATGGCCAACAACAAACACCACATTTCCATCTGTTTGTTTTTTTTTGATATGTTGACCAACAAAGACAAATAATGCTCCATTCTGTGGTCCTAACACAAACAATGTATGGCCTTACAGTCGACCAAAAACATTTAAGTTCAAATTAAAGTTGGGAGGAGATGTAAAAGGAAGGAAAACCAATTACGAAAGGAGGAGGAGTTACTGGGTGTAATGCATGAAGGGTAATAACATCAGAGCAGAGGACTGTTGTGCTATGGAGGATGAGACAAAGAGGTGGTTTAATATAAAGTACCTGTCACCCTGAGGGCTTCTCCAGCTTGTGAGAGAGAGACAAATGTATCAGAGAGACAAAAGCAGGAAGAATGACACAGACAACTAAGCTCATCTCACGATGAAGCAGAAAGAGGCTCTTTTCACAGTCCACCTCCTACAATTGTCATAATTTAGCATAAAATATCTTGAGCAGAATTTGAGCAAGAATCTGTAGCACATGACTAAATGCATTCAAAATGACGTTAGTCTTCTTTGTTCAGTAGCTGAAATTCCAATAATTTAATGAAGAGGAAGTTGGCACCAACCTGTGCAGCTGGGGCTGCCTCGGACTTGGCAGCATCAGGCGGCAGAGCGTGAGAGGAGCGGGAACGTGGTGGTGGTTTAGGAGAGGACAGACTCTGTGGAGGCCCAGCAGGGGCAGCGGCAGCACCAGCAGCAGCAGGAGGAGGAGGCCCTGCTTTAGGAGCTGCAGCCTGCTGTGGCTGGAGAGGAGCTGGAAGTGTGGGCTGCATCGGTGGTGGGAGCTGGGACTGAGCTGGAGGGGCAGCAGGTTGGGGCTGCATGGGTGGCTGCATTGGTGATGGAACCTGGGGCCTCGCTGCAGGGGGCCCTGCAGGAGGTGGTCCTGAGGGTGGAGGACCTGAGGGAGGAAACACAACAGGATTAAGGCTTAAATTCACTGTATCAGATTAATAATGTTCAAGTGCTGATTATCTAGTATATTACCCAGAGGCAGGTCCGTCGGTTTAGGTATAGCACTGGGCACAGGTCGTGGGGCTCCAGGATGAGTGTCTGGAATGGGCCGAGGGGCTCCGGGATGCACTTCTGGGATAGGTCTGGGTGCTCCAGGGTGAGCGGGAGGTGGTCGAGACTGCGGGGGCATACTGATCACCCCGGCTCTCGGAGGGACATTCTGGAAGACAAAGAGGGAATATAAAATAGAAAGAAATTAAGAAGTTGGCTAGAATTCAGTGAAAGAACAGTCACAGCCCTTTTTGTAATGAATAATCAGATTTATGATCTCACCGGTCTGGGAACACCTCCAGGTCCAGGAGCTCCTGCTGCTGCCTGACCTCGACCTGAAACAGTTAAGACAGACAAACCAGCCACATTAGCAATAACACCAATAAAATTTCCTTTTAAAAAGTACTATTCAGCATTTATCAAGTGCCCCCATAGGGAGAGATGTAAGGAAAAGCTGGAGCATTTAGGGAAATGAGAGGTTCAGTAACTCATGTGAACACCGCAAACCTGCCCCAACCTATGACAGACCAAATTCCCTGTGCCTGACTTAATTATTAATGATGACTCAGTCATTCCTGAGCTGCAGGAGGTCTGGAAGAGAGACAGGCCTTGTTCTTTCAGCCAGCTGCTTACCACACAGCTTGCAAGAACACACCTCTTCTTTCACTATTCTGCTGCTGAACTCCTCTCAGAGGCTGGAAGCATGTTCCCACGCCACTTGGATGTCTGCTTCTGCGTAACACTTCACCGTACAGTTACCAAATGTAAGCCAACCCTGCCGACCACACACACCCTTAATGTGACAGAGGGGTTTAGCTAACCACACACAGGGCTACACAACCGAACCCTACCTGACCCTGGGACAGGCTTATTTTATATCAGGGAGTAGATACATAACACAGGAACATGGCAGACAGAGAGGGGTAACATCATCCTTATATCACTCCCTGCAAGTACAAGGAATCTCCACAGAAAGATGGGCTTTCATGGGACAAATACAAACTTACAGAGCTGAGTGGTACATTAATGCTAAGTGTGCCACTCACCTGCAGCAGCGTCTGGCCGAGGAAGAGCAGGGCTTTTTGGTCCTTTGCAGCACAAAGGAAACCAAACCACATTACTGTTATACACAAATTGGAACACTGGTCACAGGAAACAGGTGTTTCCCATGACAACACTTTACAAGCAGCATATGGTGGCAATAATGCAGCAGCGTGGTGAAGTCTGAGATGCTGTGACCTCAATATCTACCTGTCTGAGGACTTTTATCCCCTCACTAATCATAGTGCATTACCGTAGCTGAGCTGACTTAAAGGCCATTTTAAGTCAAAGGGATTTTCCTTTAATTCGTGTTCTGAAATCTCCCCGTTTATGAAAAGACTATAATCACCAAATCTATACTTTTTCAGTCCATAATGAGAGGGTCTGCATGTACGAGGTACCCTGTTACTCGCTACGTACAAACCTTTGAGTCGGATGGAATGTGACTTACCTGACTGATTAAAAAAGACCTGTTTTGATGCACATCCCCCCCTGATATTTGCTTTCAGACCCCAATACAAAGGTTTGCAATGATAAAATAACGTCTCATTTGCATTTGATGCTAATTGGTAGGAACGTATCACACTTATAACCACCACTGGATATTAAACAGGGAAGAAAAAAATGTGGCCTTCTGGGTAGAAAAGTCTAAATTTCCTCCAGAGGCACAGTAATTGTGAGAGTATATTTGGTCCCTCTAGCCGTTTAAAATCTTTTTTGTTTTTGCATTCCCAACTTCTTATGCATTTAATTAAGTTAAACACTTTTTACTACCAAACACATTTCTCACACACACGACTAAGATGAACCACAATGATGGAGAATTGGTCAACGGTGAACCATCAGCATCAATAATCATATTGATGACTGGGTGTAAGGCTAAAGGGGTCAGATGACATTTCAAAGACACACCACCTGGCCAGTTACCTTCACTGCCTCTCCTACCAAGCAGTGGGCTGGGACATTCGCCACAGTCTTGAAATAAAAAAAAAAAAGGGAAAAAGTATTTTCAAAATAAAGTAGTGCAGGGAACATAACAAAAAACAACAGATTAAAATGAAAGATTTTAGTCTCAGTGTTGGTGGTACAATTAAAAAAAACAAGGTCTGCCAGCTACTGCCACATTAAATAAATTCACATTAGGGCAACAATGTTGAGGACAGTTAAAAACAACACTTCCACAGAACTCACATAACACAGACAAGGGACGGTTGTAGGTGTTACTGCAAGACCTGCCACATTTTCCCTTTAAGAACTTGCATCAACTTAACCTAACTGATCATTCGCTGCCTCTCAACTCCATTACCTCATGAAACCGGAAACCAAGATCTCTGGTTTTTACCAAGTTGAAAAGCTGAAGCTAAACCAAAGGACAGCCCACGGGTGTGTACAGATAGTCAAGTGTACGTGAGGGTTCATTTCATGTTGGTGTTTCTGTGAATAAGTTCACTGCCTTCACACTGCCCTGTGACAATGCAGCTTTCTCAAGCAAATGTCTGTTGGGTTGCATGGATCTCGATGAGCAAAGTAAAATTTGTGAGCAGGCAATGCTAAGTCAAAAGGTGGAGCAGGGATACAATAAAGCATAGTCTGAATATATAATATGAGCGACAGTATGCGAGTCTGGACCTCCATTAAATACAAAGAACTTACAATGATGCCAGCTTGCCTAATCAGTATAAATGCAATGTGCTTCACTGTGTAGTGCATGATGGAAAACAGCAGCCGCTACTTTAAATGCTTCAGCCATGTAAGCACATAAACACACAGTTTCACAGCAATCACTTTACCTCCAGAGTCCTTTCTAACTGGCAGAGGGCTCATGCCTCCTTCAGGAATGAGGCGAAGCAGTGGGATAAAGGTGAAAACGTTAACACCTGCCTACAGTATCTCATACCGTACCATGCTGAAAAATTAAATATCCACACTACCAGTGCAGGATGTTATTTAGCTGCTCTGACTAACATTGTAGGAAATATTACTGTGGTTCAAATGTCAGAAAATTAGCTTTTGGTCAACTGTATATAAGATGGTTGAGGAAGATATTTTACCTGAAGGAGGTGGTGGGCGTTGAGGGGGTGCTGGTCTGGCTGGGGGGGCATTGGGGCGAGGGGGAGGCGGGCGTTTGGGCTCCAGGCCTTGAGATGTGGGGGCACCTGGCTGGAAGTCAACAGGAGGCCCTGGAATGGGGGAAAAAAAAACATGAGCAAATTACACACAAAAAGGAAGTGGTCAACTGGTCAACTGGTCACCATTTGCAGGCGTATTTAGAAAATATGTGACTTGCAAATTCAACCAATAAAGAGAATAACTTTTATACCGTTTCTTCTAAATTCAGATTTCTCTGATGAGCTAATGTCTTAAAAATAATTAATCACATTTCTCCACACTGCGTCATCCTTCAGTTTGATCTTTGCGCCTCCAGCTGTGATTCAGTGTAGACCAAAGAAAACATGACACTAACACTGCACACATTTTAATACTGCACCACAAAACATGTTTCAAAAGGAAACAAGTAGATTACTGTAAGACACACCACAAGTCTTCTAACACTGAACACAGACTGAATAATCACACATCTCATTACCTGGAATTTCACTCGTAAGTGATGATGGACTTAAATCTGCTCCCATGTTTCACAAACAGAGCAAAATTACAGTTTATATTGAAGCAGGCAGAAACTGAAACCTGAGCAGATAAATAGACTTAGACACCTGACTCCAGGTGTGTGTCACGCTGCACACACTGTATTTACCTTGTGATGGTCGGGAGGGTTGTGGCGCACGACTAGGCCTGCTGGGGACTGCAGGTTCCCCGTGGGTGGGGGAGGGACAGGGGCTACTGCGGGGGGAGGGGAGAGGTGAGGATCCAGGGCCAGAGCCTGCTCCAGGCTGCAGGTGCTGGGGAAGGATCTCCTCCACCTCCTCGTCCACATCACCTGGTACAGCAGACGAGAGAGAAGAAATTAATCTCCTTGAGAGTTGTAATCTCTACAGCCTTCCATGTTAGTAGTGGGAAAAACATCAACATAAATTGGCATTTACAATCTACATTTCTGAGTTTAAGGACCGGGATTACATGTCCATCACTCCTCACCTTCCATATCATAATCATCGTCACCCATGTCCGTGTCCTCAGCAAGCAGAGTGGAGCTGGCTGAGGTGGGGATGCTTCCACAGATCCTCTCTACGCTCATCTCCTCCTCCAGACTCTTGATCCAGCCTGGACTCTTCAGACGGATGTCAATCACTTTGCCAAGGACCTACAAAGTGCCCAAGATGAAGAGAAAATAGTATAAGTAGAGATTACTTTGATTTTAAAAAATCAAAAAGTATAAAGTAAATTTCATTTTGATGTTAAGATTTCTAGGACCATTTTTAAAGCTCAGAAGTAATTAAGATTAATTAGTGATCACTTACAGTAGAAGCACTGAGAGACAGAGCAGCAAGAGCAGAGTAACCTTCTAGGAAGGTCACCCACATTTTCTCCTCAACAAACCTGCACAAACAAGGACACTGTCAATACAGAATAAGCATATACAGGTGATAGATGTCTGTCTGTTAGAAAATCAGGCGCACCTGATGAGGATGACCTCTCCAAAATTAGCAAATTTGTCCAGCAGCTCGTCGATGAGAGCATCGTCAAAGTAGTCCTCGGGGCCAGAGGAGCACAGTGACACCAGGATGGTGCCATCTGGAGGCCCCTGCAGGGCAATGACATCTCTGTAGACCTGGTGCCGAGCTTCCGGGTCGACTTCCAGGATGTCCACATCCATTATCGCCACCACAGGCCTAGAGACAGACAAGATAAGCATAAGTACTGGTTTGCACCTTTACTATAGTGAACTATATGATGTGACATAAAATCCTTTGCTTATACGCTTACAGATATGTCTCTTTCGTTACCTGTGGTCTGAGGTCTTCAGCTCAGCCCTGCCATAGTACTTAAGAGAGCCGGGGCTCCAAGGGTGGTCTGGATCATCCTCATTCTCCACAGACATAGAGGCTGCACCTACTACATTCATCTCCTCAGCTGCAAAACATGCACAAACACATATATGTACAGAAGAACACAAATAGATAAAGTATTCTTAAGTTTCAGTTCGGGAAGGGGGCTATTTAGGTTGGTGAGACTTATTTGCAGTGGCTCTGTATCGTACCTGTTTTGTCAAAGTTCCACTTCCTCCTCTTCCAGAGGATGCGGTCAGTCCAGGCTGGTGTGCGGCACTTCTCGCTGGTGTCATAATCTTCGGAGAAGAGGTCATACTTATAGGTGGGAGCGAAATCTAACTTTCCCTCAATAAAACCTCGGAAGATCTGTGGGAGATATTTAAAGACAATTTTAAATGATGTGTCATCAGATTTAGGTGTGTGTATGTCTGATGTGCTTTTTTTTTAGACACAGAACATCAACCCTTCATTTGTGCATTCATAAGGGCTAAAAAAAAAAACAAAAAAAAACAACATATGAGCTCAAATCATAATCCAATTCATTTACAGAGAAGAAGTGAAACACACATTAACAATTACTAGTGCTGTAAATATGAAAGTGTTCGGTAGGCCATACCAAACCAGCATTCTTCTGGTCCAACAACTGGTCCCCAGCTGTCAAGGCATCCCAGTTCTGCTGTTTGATGTGTTCTTTCACTTCCTCATTGGGCAGGCTGATACGATAGTTAAAGTCTCCGCACCAGAACACGTAATCGTGTGAGTAGAGCAGACGACCCTGGGGGATAAGACAGGTGCGGTTATGCATGCGTGCAGAAACCACAACCAACAGCTTTTAATACCAGTTAAGTCTGATACATCATATATCTGACTGTGAGCTGCTGAGTTAACAGTCTCAAAGGAGTTCATCTCATCCATATGTCCACGTTTGTCACTCCTGCAGTCACTACCTACATCATTTCCAAGAAATCAATTAAATTAGAATGTGAACTTAAATGTCTGGCCTCCAAAGCTAAAAGCCTGCCCCAGCAAGACCCTGCTCAGCACTGTGGCTCTGGACTTCACAGTCCCTGTTCCTGATTTCTGTCCTCACTGTAGAGCCGCTTGTGAATATTTTTAATAGCTAGAAACAACCACATCCTACCAATCCTTGCTACCCTGTTTGTTATATTGTTATATTATTATCATTATTACCATCGGGAAGCTGAGTCTGCGTGTGATCTCACTGTAGTCATCGTTCCTCTCCTTGACCTGTGATTGGCCAGCAGCAAAGTGGGAGCAGACGAAGCAGATGCTGGTGGTGTGGAACAGCAGGCGGATGGCCACGCCACCTTTATTGCCTGTGGCCCCACCCATTCCAGTTTTTACAGTATCTACAGCAACATCCCTGGAAAACATATTGATTGGTAAGATCATATTGACTGCCTGTGATTCACAGTGTAATTATATATATTTCTAATGAGAATGTGTGGAGTTCATACCTGATGAAGGGTGCATGCTGTGGGCGGATGAAAACAAAAAGACACACTCCCACCAGCTGCTCTGAAGCAAGCAGTACATACTTGTGGTCCCGTGAGATGTTTTTTTGGAGCTCAGCTGCCCACAGTTTCTGGTTAGTGGTGCTGAGACGAGAACAGAAAGGTGTAGAAACAGTATAATACAAGAAATAAAGTGAGCTGCAGTAAACACTTTATTTTATATTTTAAGATCTTACAAAACCCTTTTTGTTCTTTTTCCAGAACATGGTGTCAAAAGAATTCACATTAAGTCATATTATGATTGTCTAATTAGAGATAAGCAGCTATTTACTCTGCAAATCCATGGTCACCTTTGAAATCAGTTTTCTTATTCAGGCTTTTGCATAATATATGCTGTTCTTTACATTATTTAAATATTTATAATATAAATATAAAAATATTTATATTTTATGAGATTTAAATAGTGACAGTTATTTTAGCCTAGAATCTTGCACACATACCTGGCACTGACAATGTTGCCAGCATTCAGTTCAACCATTTCCTCAAAACCGATGGCGAAGATATCTATAGGGTTGGCTTTGCTGTCTGTAAAGGGAAAAAATACACAAAATGATTATGATGTGATGTACTACATCACATTAGTGGTATAATGATTTAGTTTTTGCCAATACACTAGGCAAACTCTTAACAGTAAGGCCCAGGTTATAAAACATCATTTTTTCCTTTAAACACTCCTATTTTAACCTTCTTGTTTCTTGTTTCAAAGCTATTTCTTAGCATTCCTCTTGTTCACAACTGTAAATGCGTTCAGCGAGCAAATGTACAGTATGAATGATGTTAATTTACTTGACCATTTAGCTCTTTGGATATGAACTTAGAAGTCGTTACTACAGGAGATGGAAGTTCATGCATACACTTTTCTTCATAATCCTTAACTTAATAAATTGTTGGACATAGCACGTAATATCAGCCCTATGTAAACTAATTCCGAAACATAGTATTACCACAAGTAAAGGCAGATTTATAATGACCAACTTACCCTGGAACTCAGGATGCCCTGCCTTCTTTGGAGCATCAAGCAGCCAGTCGTTGAGTGTCTGGTTGCGGAAAGCAATGCTGCGAAACTGTTTGCCCCCATTCACATTCCAGGTGCCGACACACACCCGGATCTGCTTGGGCCTCGTGTATTTATGGTAGTTCTGACACATTCCCAGCAATACTCTTGGGGAGGCTGCAGATGGGAGGAGAGTATGGTTACAGTGTAAAATGGTTGAGCACTTGGGTGGCATACGAAGAAACCACAAAAAAGGGAAAAGGCTAATAAATAACAAACATAACCAATGGGAGACCAATCAGATACGACAGAGGAAGTCAACAACAATGCTCTAAAAAAATGGGGCATGGGAGGAAGGATGTAAATCAGAACTGTTGCTGAACTACAGAAAAAAATACAATAATCAACCTTGGTAATGGTTCACTTCTGCCTCTAAATTTTCATTTAAAGGGATGTTGGCATTGTTGTAGGAGCCTGATAATATGCAACAGACAGTGTTAAACCACTACCAACATTGGATAATTAATGAACAAACAATAATGAGGAGTAAACACAGATGAAAGGAAAACTACTGTATGTGACAGGGGATGAAAAGATCCATTCACTGGGGGGCAGTCTGTCAGTTACTATACCTGATTGTAAGACGGGCTCAGTGACTAAGATTGTGCACGAGAGCAGGGGGGGGAAAAAGGGAGAGAAGGGCGGGTTAACCAGCGCTTTAACAGATAATGCTAGCAGAGCAGTCGGTCAGCATTAATCTAACTGGGACAGAGAGCTGACGCATGGAGATTACACTTCCCACTTGACGCGGCACAGACAAACCCTTCTGTTGTGCAGAGTAGCTTCTGGCTAACAGGGTTACAACAGACACAGGTCAAAACATGTCAAAATATTTGAACAATTCCCTCTTGATGGAGCAAAAGGAAAATGATATTCTTAAAATTACAAATACAAAATACAGAAACTTGTAACGTGGAAAAAAAAGCTTTTTTTTACACCGCTAATACATAAATTTTGGCTAAGATGTGATTTATTCTGACTCATTTAAATAATGTGTTATTTTACCCATGTTGTAAAGAATTACCATAAAGACTGGAAGTGGTGAGCAAGGCCCGAGCTTTGTCTGCCAAATCACTGTTGAGTGTGGAGCCCAGCCTCAGGATGTCTATAGCCTCCTGCTTAGAACTGTCAAAGAAGTTGTTCTGGATGGTCCTGGTCACAGAACGAGCTCCATCTTTTAGCTTCCCCGCCTATGAAAACGACACAGACACACACAAACACAAACACATAATTAAAAACAATTAAATAAACCAACATTAATTATTACCTATACTCCCACTAGGCATGAAAAAAGTCTCCCACTCGAACAACTGAAGAGGGGTAAAGGAGAAGCACTTCAGAGAGAGATCCAGGTAATATAGATTTTTGAACTGTATGGGCAGGATCAAAACTGCCAGAGAAGGTGCACCTTCAAAATTTCCCTGATTGATGTGCTTGATGTGATTTGAGTTATTGCAACAGGTTCAGCCAAACAAGACGGTACATGCTGCCAGATAGTTTAGGCAACAACTGGGAATGATACCACAGTAAGAAAATGATCACTCAACAAGCAGAGGATATGCTTTTTTTTCCTTTTACCTAGATTTCTGCAAATCAGAGAGATCTCCATGGAGCTTTTGAGAATCGCCAGGTCAAGATAGTTTGCGTCATAGGGATACTATATATGGAAAAAAAGAGGTCCCACCTATCCCGTCCACAATCATCATTTAACCCACAGACACAGTAATCAATAATGCACCAGAAACAGACCCACAGCTCAAAAGCAATATCAACTGACTTGTTGACTTACCACACAGGTAGAGAGGTCCAGAGGACAGCAGAAAGAGACAGCACACAAGCATTAAGAAACAGAAGCACTCAGTTCTACTCAGAGAGGATCAACTGTTCATGCAGAATTCTGTCGCTGCATGCACACTGCACAACTAGCCACGTTTATTTTTTACAACGTCACAATTAACATGTTAAATCATTTGCGTCATTTCCGGTTGTGGCTATAAATGTTTTCCCTTTCACAACTTCATGCATTAGGCTCCTGTGGTCGTGTTTGAGCTGAGGTGAACTGGTCATGAGTTGGTGGTGATAGACTGTGGGGGTTGAGAGTCACTGTGAACTCTGTGAAATTATAAGGTAATACCAAAATAACTGAGTTTGCAAAAATATTTTGTTGTTGTTTGTCACAAAACTTAAGTATGTAATTATTCCACCCTTGATATCTTCTAAAATCTAACAACAATTCAATTAAAATCCATTTTGCTTCATGAGAACGAACCATGTAAACAAATCAAAATGTGTAAGTAAACAATATAACACAACCAATACTGGTCTGTTGAATTTGCTTCAATTATTCATTCATGCACATTCTTAGCCAGTTGCAACAATAAGGAGGATGCTGTTACAGGCAGCACTGTATCATGTTTCATATGTAAGCTTTGAAGAAGTATACAGTTGCTGAAATTAATAAAATCTGACTAAATCATAGAAAACCTACATCAAATGCTTAAAGGTTTCGACTGTGAACTATGTGTGTGTATGCCTCCACACTGTGTACCTACCTTGGCCTTGCCATCCAGGGCACCAGTGCCTGCGTAGATCTTACTGATGGAGTCTCCGTTTGCAGACCACATGGTTCTAAAAACCTCCTGGAACCTGGCCACCAGCTGGGGTTTCTCTGTCAAACTCATTTCCTCCAGCTGCTTTGGCAACATCTGGAGTGGTGAGGAACAGGGGGTTCAATTAGAACCATCATCACTAAAAAAAAAAAAAATGGACAGCACAACAAGAGCTTACTGTCCATTGTGTCAGACTCCTACCTCAAGGCCAAAAAAGGCCTGTACACTGTTGGTTCTGTCCAGACAGTCCAGGCAGTTGGTCCTGATGGTCCCACCCTGAGTCCTATAAAGACATGTTAAAGTGTTAGGAAGTAATGACAAAAATTATAATTACAACTACTTCATAAATGTTTGTATTTATTTATCACCTTGCAATGCCCATCTCTCCTGAGTAGTAGAAAAACCCACACTCTTCTATGAATTTGTGGAGCTGGGGTTTGAGGACACTGTGAAGTTTGTCTGCCTTCCCTCCCTTTACATTTTGATGGTAGTCAAAGTTCACCATTTTCACTGCTGTTGAATGCTCAGATGCCTTCAGGTGACTCTGAAAAAGTCAGGGAGAGAAAGATTTAGTTCCAGAAATTCAAACTGAATGCAAATATGTTGTGTATGCAAGGTGTGCTGCCTGTACCTATAAAGCCACATTAGTTTGCATTCAGTGATGCAAAACCAGTGGCTTGAATTCTAAGGAAATCTCTGATTGTAATCCATAAACCATAAAGGGCTCCTGTTGACATCTGGTGAAACCACTGATAATGCTTCCTCGTTAACAAAGAAGATATTCAAAAATCTAAAATTCAGGTTTTGTCAAATAAATAACCTATCTCTGACTTATTTGACAGACTGCATGCGCACTTGCATTTTCTAACACAACACACAACACATGATGTTAAAAAGAGCCCACAGCTTATGAAGCAAATGTAAAGCGTACGCGTGAAGTGAAGAGCAGCCCTGGATTTTCTGTGTTACTGCACTCAGTTCCTCTACTAAGTGGCAAAGTGTATGATTAACCAGGAAGTGTATTCTTTAATATTAATCAAAGCCATGCAGTTTTACACTTCAACAGCAAGGTTTGTTGACAGCTACAAGACCACAGAAGATGTGACCTGACGAAAAAAAAAAAAGCTTTTTGATAGAGTCCACTGACTCCTCAGCTGGAAAACACAGCAGGACAGTGATGCATTCTATCTTGAGATGCAGCCTCCACCTACTCGAAAGAATTCCTCACTGTCATTAGTGCGTGGGTTTACAAAGAGAATAAAGGGAGCATCTGTCTTGACACGCATCCATTGTTGTCAGAGTAATTCTTTCATGTTAGAAGCATCAGATAACGCCTTACATGTCAGTGTTAAGGAAAAGAGAAGGATTCCTCTCACCTGAAATGCTTTGCTGAGCATGTGTTCCCCTTCCTTGCTCCCCAGCAGGTTAATGATGACCTGTTTACCATACAACCTCCGCAGCGCAGTGAAGTGTCTGGAAAACATACACAATCACATAATAGGTACTGCATACTTAAAATGACATCACAGACTAGGGTTTTACCAATACTGGCCTTGTACCAGTTCTTAAGCTTGATAAATACTGTACACACAATGGATGGATGGATGTTGATGAAACAGTGACATCCTGTGTTTCATCAACAACTGCTTAAGGTACAGTTACGCAGCCAGAAGGTATTTTTAAAAAAATCTAGGCCCAATATATCAAACTGGTTTGCAATGTGTCTATAAAAATGTGCTCTTGTTGGCCTTGCACCGTGTAAGAAATGTTGACTGCAGAAGGCTGGCCACATATTACAAAGGATGACTCATCATTTCTGCTCTGAACAGATAAAACTAGCAGCACTGCCAACTGCTTAGTGTGAAAAAATGACTTCGTGATAACTGATTGTGATTGATTGAGTTTTTACAAAATACTGGTGTACAGTCTGACATGCTTGTCCTGACATGTTCAAGATACTAGTAAGCAAAGGAAAACATAAATACTGAGATCAGCCCTGCAGAGATTGCCCTCTAAAGTCGACACCACCATCATTGGCGGATTACAAACAATGAAGATTCATATCAACAGTCTCGTAGAGTGGTGCACAGAGAATAATATACTGCTCAACCTCAACACAACCAAGGAGCCGACTGTTGATTTTTAGAACATGGGATGGGATGTGCACGACCCAGGACAGGAAGACTCTGCAGCAGGTGATTAAAACCACCTAGAATATCATCAGTACCCATCTGCCGGGCATCCGTGATATCGGTGGGGTGAGATGCCTGAGCAGAGCCTAAAGGATACTTAAAAAAAAAAAAAAAAAAAAAAAAAGACAAAACCCACCCCAGCCACAGCCTGTTCACCCTGCTGCCATCTGGCAAGCAATACAGAAATATCCTCTGCTGTTCCTCTGTTTTATAAATTAATTATTTATTATTGATGTATATAACTTTTGTTTTTTTGTGATAAGCATGAAGGGACTACATCTGTCATTTTGTTATACAATCTTGTGTGTTGAATAATGATGATTAAACTGAATCTTGGATCTCAAATTCCAAGATATCTGGAAATCAAAGAACCAATAGTTGTATTCATAGCTTTCCAGCAAAATGTTGTCTTGAACTGAGTGAACATAATGGCTACTACAAGGCTGATAGGCTGCTACAGAAAGACGATAAGGATGAAGCCAGGCACGGTACTATCAAGGTGTGGCACAGTGATTAGCGAGATCATCTTTCCTCTAGAGGGTCTGAGTTTAGGCCACGCTGACAGTCCATTAGGCGTCAATGTCTTTAAGCAAACTACCATCTCTAAATGATTTGGTTCTACTGCTGACCCTGTGTCTGTAATGTGTCTGTAGACAGGAAAAGAAAATGATATAATTGTCTTTCAGGACTGCAAATATTCTAGTTGGAATGTAATGTAATGTTCATGGTAATGGTAGAAAGACTTCTTCACATCCTTTATGATGCGGACTGACATCTTTACAATTAAAGATTATTTACAATTAAAGTGTTTACAATTAAAATGATGTTGTGGTACTGGCACACATGGAATTATCTTCTGTAAATAAACTACACAAATGTTTTGATCACTTGTAAATAAATATGTGGACGTGACTTTAGGAGGCACATATTTATCACTGAAGAATTTCAGAGCTTTAATGCATTAAATGTACTCTAAAATCATTTGACCTCCAAAAGAGATGTTCAAATGTCAGGGGAAGACTTTTGCAAAGAAACTGGCCGCAATAAATATAAAATACAGGTTACTGAGGTCGACAGCTAATCAAGGGCTACTGATGCGTCCTTTCTGTTCCCTGCAATAAACCTGCCCCTGTGGACAGACTTCAATTAACATCTTCTCCTTCAAGAGTCTGGAGAGCTTTTCTCTATTGTAGCTTGCACAGTAACTGCAGGAGACATAGTATTATGGTGTCTCCTATGCTCGTCTGAAGAGTGGTAATCTGTTAGAGGCCAGATAAAGCAGCTGGAAAGCGCTACACACACACACATTCGTGTGCACACACCACACAGAACATTTTAATTACCTTTCGAATGCTGGCGCGTTTGCCTCAAATCCCCTTGAGAGTTTGACACGATGAGAGCCAACCTGCAGCGCAGAGACAGCCAAAAAGACAAAAAAGAGACAGTCACGGTGTCTTTCCATGGTACAGATCAAAAATGGAGAGTTGCGCAAACACAGACATGTGGCAGATGGACAGAAAACCCGGGTAATGAAGAATGGATTTGGAATAGAAGTCTTAGACAACAGCAGAAATAAGACCTTAATAGTGTCCAAAAAAAAAAAAAAAGTACGGGGAAGGACAACAGCAACACAGGGACAGCATGGGGAGATTTGTTCATACAGAGACAAAGACACTGAGCAGCAGAGAAATCTTGTTGTCTGCCATCTTTCCAACACCTTCATTTGAACTTTTAGAAAACATACTCCCTGATTTTGATTGTATACTGACGCTGACTGAATCACAAGAAACACCCAGAGAATGACCACACATGACCACACCTTGGCTGGCTTAGCAGGACACAAACCCAATGGCTGTTAAATGAAATTTTGCTTATTCTTCACTGCAGGTCCTTACTTGTTGCCTACCCGCCTCTAGTAGCCTTTTATGAGCTGAAAAAAAAGGGCCACGCTCCTGCCCCATTTTGTTTCTGTCTCACTAAGTTCAGGTAACAAGAAACATACAGCCAGTGATTCATCACTGCCTCTGCATTTTCTCTGGGGACATCACTGAGATCTCATAAGTGCACTGTAACTCTCAGTGTGTCCTTGTAGGATTTTCCCTTCCTTACAACTCCAGTTTCTATCTTTGACACCATTTGCTAATCTTTTACTCTGCTTTGTATTCATCTGCTTGAATGTTTGTATCTATTGTAGCTAGGCCTGTTTGTGGCAGGGCTAGACATTTTTCTCCATGCTGCTGCCATCTTGTCACTCCTTCCTTTCTCTACTGTTGCACAGGTCTATGCTATGCATATTTAATAACTTCCTGAGATGGCATCTGAAAGGACTCAGGTTACAGCTGTACACCTCAGACCAAAACCTCCTCCAGCTCAACAGATAACAGATAACACCTGGAGTGTAACTGGTCATAGCGTCTTTTTAAACTTACTTTGATTGTTCTACACTACCAGCATTTAATGTCCGTCATATATTTCAAGGTTGTATATTTCATGCTGCTTACTCGGTTTGTCCTTGACCACAGACACCAAACTAATGTACTAAACAGAGTCTGTAAATGACTGATTAGATGTGTGAATGCAGTCATTCAGAGGGATTTATTGAAATCTAGTGCTTATTAAAGATTATGGCATATTTGTGAATCTGCCACAAATTATAATTTTCCACTAAGGTCCCTTTCTCAAACGCAACCATGAAAAAAAAAAACGATTAACTAAGATTTTGTCAACAACCAGAACTCTAACAGCTAACTGACTAAGAGCGGGCAATCCTACCACCTATGTCACTTACATCCTTCCAAGCAGGGTTTTATGACGCTGCACTACAATTATGATTCAGACTAACTCAGAGCTATTTGTAATGTGCACTAACTCTGTAAATATCAGTAACTCTTCTGGATAAAACCAAAACTATCCATCCTGCTCAGGGAATGAATTAGAGAGTTCGGGGAGGAGAAAGTAAGCCTTCAAGCCACACTTGGTAGAGGGGTCTAGGAGCTAAAACAGTGCTTTAAAAGCAGGAGGACTACAGTTCTGTCCGAAAACAACCCCAACCCAACTACCCTGTATTTTGACCAAACCAAAGACCTTGTGGACTGAATAGGTGACTAATATGGTCTTGGCTTGCTTTAGCCCTTAAAAAAGTTGCTCAAAAACAGCTCAGTCCTCCATATTATCAGTTAACACCTATCCAGCTGCCTGAGGAAAATTAGCAGCCTGAGCGAAGGGAAGTGGTTGGGGGATGTTTTCAGACCAGGCTCTCACCTGACCAAAGAAGTCTGGGAGCTGAGGAAAACAGAGAAATGCCCTTTACCAACCACTGTATCTATCATTAACCTCCCCCACGTCTGATCTTATCCACCAGTCTGTGCAATGACATGATAAGGGCAGGAGAATCCCAGTGATGTTGTTTAAGGTGTGCATTAAATGGATAATTCTAGTTCCTGCTTTAAAGCTCCAAAATAGCATTTTCTGGACAGGTACTGTGTATGGAAATCTGTACTGGGACTGCCTTGGTTTTCACTCCTGGCCTTTGGCATTGCACAGAGAAACTCTCATCTGCCGTATTAAAGCGCCAGCACCACAAAGAGCCAAACAAACAAACAACGAAAAAAGATTATACCAAGTGGGGGTTTTCATCCAGTCCATTAAGGTGCCGATTCTCATTCAGGTACAACAAAACACCCTTAATGGACTTTTTCTGAACACAGCACGGACAAAATGTGTTAAAAATAGGCTAAAGACATCCAGTAAGGGGATTTTCATTCCCTTTACACTGTCTTAACCGATACAAATGACAAATAAAACATATTTTAATGAAAATGTTATTCTGAAGGAACATCTTATTTTGAAGGAACTCCATCTATGTAGGCTTCATCAAAGTTCAGTGTTTACACTGAATGGGCCCGATCTATAACTGTAGCATTTACAAAATGGTAAGGACTTCTACACAAACATGACAACTGGATTTTCATTTAATGAGGCTTGATATATGAAAACCTCATATTCAAAATTCAAGGCTGACTAGATTTTGCTTCATTACCTGGATTCCTGGCTGTTCCCAGAAAAGAGGAATGGACCCACGGATCTGGATGAAGGATGAGACTCTGTCATCCAGGAAAATAACCTTTATAAAAACAGGAGAAAAGTTTGGTCAATTTAATTTGAAATGTGACAAAAAAAATAGGTGTAGTGTAAAAGAAATGACTAATTTCATAGTTAAGATATAAAAAAAACAACAAAAAACAGAGCTTATAAAACATATGAATCAAACACAAAAGATGGCCTAACACAGAAAGTAGCAGAGCATTTATAAACAAATAAAAACCATGAGGAAGTGACAACATGTTAATTCCTCTATGACAAGAAAATACAACACCACAGGGGCTGTCCAAAAAAGCCAGAACATCTGATGAAATAATATAATCCAGCACAAGAACCCTGAAATTACCACCACATGTGTGGTTCTTCTAATATTCACTTTCTCTTCAGACTTACTGTTCCCAACCTGTAGCTTCCTGTTCATTTTCTCAGAAGATTTTCACAAAGAAGAACAGAAACATAAGCATCATACTGACTCACTGATAAAATGCTGACTGGACTGAAGTTTACTAAATAAAGGAACCTTGACTGCTGCAAAGCAAAAAGCTTCAGTTTTGAGCTTCATCAATAAATCAGTGTGCTGATGTATTTCTATCACCACCATCCTGTTGGCTTTTGTTTTAATATAAATTGTTTAAAAGTGTTAATTACAACTGCTAAACAAATTTATTTTACAATGACAGCACAAAGACTACCACAAGACTGCACCAGGTTTGATCCTGAACAATAACAGATAACCAGTTTAAATAGATTAACCAAGTGTCCCGTGACTCAACAAAGAAATGCATATGATACACTATGTAAACATTAAATGACCAAAGATTTCAGTGTGTGGCAGAATAGATTTGTCACTGCCTCCCACTCTGTGTCCTGTTTGTCCTGCTCTGACTGGTATCTAAATACTACCGTGTCAAACTGATTTTTGATCACCAGCTTTTTATTATGACACCTCTGAAACAAAAAGAGAGACCCAGCAAAACTTTAAAAGATCTAACTCACCTGTTCGGTCTCCACAAAGTTGGCCACCTGTCCATCATCATTTGTTCCCCGGACATTGAATCGTGTGCCGGCTCGCTCTGAGCTGAGGCGGGAGAAGATGCAGGCCTTGGCCTGTTTGTGACCTGCATAGATGGTCCTGATCTCCACACCGCCACACATCAGCCTCAACAGCCAGTCATCACAGTTTACTCCATAATGTTTCAGGTGCAAGTGCAGAGACTGGTTCCTATTGATTCATAAAGACAAAATTAACAAAAAAAAAAACACACAAACAAATTCAGTTAATTTTCACCTTAGTTGCAAATCACATGGTCCCTACATCATACATTCAGAAGAAACTAGTTCACCACAAATGGAAGACGGAGAAGATTGGAGAGCATGTATTTAACTCTTATTTACAACTTCAGAGACTTAAAAGTCAAATACTTGCCTACTAGTCTCTGGAATAGTTATGATTTCATGCTCTTACCAAAAGAAGCGGTTATCTGTTGTGTCTTCTAGGATCCTGCGATGTGCATTGAGACTCAAATCCATGCTGACACCAGTGGAAGACCAGGCAAAGTAGAAGTGTCCTGAGTTTAGGACCTTTCGCACCTCAGCGATCCGGTCCTCGTCTCCTGGATCATTCTTCAGTGATATAAAGTCTGTCTGTGTGACCCTGAAAACCTCAGAATCCTGCACCTTCCCCACAGAGCTGCATCCTGTCACAACTACCAAACTATGGAGCATGGAGTCACCTGCAGAAGTAAGGTGGAGTATTAGTATGAAAAATAATATATGGTGGATGGTAATGAAAAAAGGATGGAAGCAACCAGTAGGCTGACATATGCAAAACACTGCAATATAATAAAACACAATAAAACATTACTCATTAAGAGACTGGACAAAAATGGCTAATGGCTAAACAATCACTGGCCAGTCAAATCTCAGTCATCTATAAGACTGAGCTTTAATCTTTTAAACGGCGTTTTCCTTGTTGTGATAACAAGAGCCTTCAAGGTCATATAGAGGACAGGAGAAAGCAGCTTATAAGTAAGCAGTGACAGGGCCACAAACCAGAGGGCCTTTGCAGTCACACATGAACCTAGGGGTCAGAGTCTGGACCAGACCCCTGATATCTTTGCAACAAGGAACAACAAATAGAGAAGATGTTTCTGTAGCTAACCCAGGTTTAGGCGGAGGACACCCAGGATTCCATAGGCGTCAACAATCTTGGTGTATGTATTTTTAATGGCTTCCTTCTCTGCTGATGCTAAAAGACAAACAAAAGCAACACATTAGGGAAATAAAGGCAGGGTTCTTCCTGAAACTCAAAGTTAAAGTAGCCTGTGACCTAATCACAACATAAAATCAAGTCCATCACTTGATAGTCAAAGTTATGCCTTGCATTTGCATTTCACTTGCAGCATCCTTATTTATTACAGGGCAATCAAAGAAGATGCCTTACACAGAACAGCAACAGCCCCCGATTCAAACATGAGGCATTCTTCCCTGGTCCTAGTTTCCACAATGACACTGTAGGGGGGTGGGTCCAGCTTGTGGTAAATGCGATATCCCTTGCTGAAGGCCATTGTTGATCCGAGATGAAAAAACCTATGTTATCACCTGCAAACCAAAAACATTGATCGGTAACAGATCTGTCAAGGGACATTTCAATCAGACACAACACCTGTAACTTGATGGAGAGGCGACCCAAGATCTGACTCAGTGCTGTTTGTGGAGTTACATTTTGTACGTGTAACGTTGTGGCTGAACTAAATGTAAAGACGAAATAGTATGAATTATTGTACACCACTCTGGCTACTTATCTGGGCATGCATTTTTTTTTTTAATTTCTAATGCATCACCTAATCATCGAGGAAATCCTTTATGCTGTTCGACAATAAACTGCGTGATCCCGAATGACGAGAAAATTAACATTGCGAAACCAGAAGCCTAACGTGCTGTCGATTACGGACATAGCTGAGGCCCACACACATAACAAAAGAATCTTGCTTTAACCTGAAAAACGCAGGTCGCTGGAGACCAGGAGCAGCGGGAGAACTGTGAACGATAACGTTAGTTAGGCCGGGGAACTGAAATATCATCCATCCTGACACGGACAGTCACGACTTTGTAATGCAACTGCAGCAGGCGCAGCTACCGCTAACGTTTACCCGCTTTCTGTACCGCTAGGTTTTGTGTGGTGGGAAACCAACTACAAAAGCGAGAGAGATGAAATGATGGAGCGAAAAAAACTTGCTGTCTGACTAACGCTAGCTGGTAACGTTAGCTAAGTTAGCAAGATTAATCACAGGGACAGCTATCATTCGCTAGCTTAAGATATTTTGATGGTGGTACTACCTGCACGTCCGGGATGATAAACTCTTTGTTTCTAATGCATATGTTTGCCCGATTCGGTCACTTATAACATACAAACGTGTACAACGAATAACAGTTTTATCTCACAACTGTAGGTTTGCTTTAAATTACACAGAGCAAAGACTATGGACGTTTCCTTACCGTCTCCCCCCGCCGGGTTGTGACTCCGCTGTCACAACAAAATCCTTCCCGGTGTGTTGGCAAAATGGTACATTCCGATGCAGAGCACGCCTACCTGACGTTACCGTAATATCTAGCAAAATGGCAGTGTACGCTTTTAATGCAAGGACAACTGGAACATTGAGATACGTAAATTAAAACAAGTGCAAGCTAAATCCAAATAAATATCCTTAGACGTAGTTTAAATACATGTTAATATTTAATAAAGGGCACGTTACATGGTCACAAAATGTTCTCGTCCATGTTTTGCTTATGACTGACAGTTCATCTGATCGAATAAACGCACGACTCGAATGACTGCTGTCCAATCGTAGATGGCAAGGGGCGGGATCTCCGCGTTTCACAACAACGCCGTGCACTACCTCAAAAAAGAAGAGCTGTGACCGAGCTCCTAAGCGCTGTGTGTTTTAGGTGTGAATTTGTATATTAAGACATGACCGGTGCGACTGTCTGAAAGGTAGGTGTTATCTCGCATGTTCCTGTCAACGTTCTTTGAGAAAATTAGATAAAATTAAGTAGTAAGGTAAATATTGACCTGACCCAGCTCATCCTGCAGCAGACTGTATTCACAGCACAAACTGTTCAACCTAGGGTTATTAGCCTATACTTGTGCTACTTAAAGTTTCAGAGTGTCAGAAAATGTTGGATCGATAATATAGTGCGCACTGCCTCCTTGATGATCCTGTAAAGGCAAAAACAAGCAAACAAAGATAATCTGTACTACCACACAGACCCTCTTATGACTTGAATTAGGTCTGTACTATTTAAAGAGAAGTAATTTGGATCTCGTGTTTACATAGCACACTGTGCCGTGCCTGAATGCTGAAGTGTTGTAGCTTGCAACAATAGAAAAACTGCTGGTCAACATCCTAAAAGTAACATTTATTTAAACGGTAGTACAAAAGAGGCAGTATCTTAGTTATACACTGCTAAATGCGTTAAAGAACCAGCTCATATCTTCTCTGACAATGTACATTTAGCATGTCTTTTAACCATATCATCTGTGCTCATATTAATCTCTAAATGCATTCTCTTATTCTCTTTTTCAGGGAATATTGCAGCCTGTAAAAATGAAGGGGCTTTTCCTTGTAGAGCCCGTGGTGGCCCTGTTTGCATTCTCCAGTTTTCTCATATATCCTCTGGTGCAGCAGTACGTGTACCGGAGGCTCTGGCAGGAGCTGACAAACACCACCTATCCTATCTCTGACAACACCTCCAGATGTGCGGCAAACAGCAGCAATCATTCAAGCTATAATGAGGTTAGTCATGATGTAGAAGAGCATGCACTTAAGTAACTTTTTTTTTTTCCACAGATATTTCCACAGGCTAACAATCAGTCATTGCTGTGTCAGGCTTTCTTTGTGTTGATGAAAAGAAATGTTTCACTGACAGAAGCAGTCAGTTGTATTAAAAGAATCTGCAGCTCAACATACAATAGTGCCCATGTGCACAGGTGTCGTCTCAGCAACTATCTGTGCCTGTGTTCAACCTTTACTGTCATGACACAGCATAAATTTTCCTGTATAACCTTCTTCGTATCCCCTCTTACAACACTGCTCAGGTAAAAAGAACTGATTCAGCTACTGCATCTTAAGGTGATATGCTAGGGAGACCTGTGACTAAAGTTTACGACTAATGTTAAATTGGGTCTGCAGTACACCAAGACAAACTGCAGTGTAACAGAATTTAGAGGAAATATTCTTCAGCAAAAAATGTCATGTTCTGTTTTTAGCCTGTTTTTAAAAAAGAAGAATGAAACACGACAGAGAAGTGAGACCAAACACAGTGCTCCTGAAATATCCCTCTCTGCACCTGCTGCACTTTAGAAAAGCTTTGTTCCTGTTAGACCCGAAATACACAAATTGAAGTGCTTTAATTCTGTTCGATGGTTTCATGACATTAAACTGTTCCCCTCTCTGTTAAACTTGCATTGTTTGTAACGTAGTTGCCCATTGGAGGTCTGTTATTTTGCTATTATTTTGCTTTCGTAATCATGCTCTCTCTCCCTCTCTCTCTCTCTCTGTTCTTCCAGGAGGTACAAAGACAGGCATCTCTCTTCTCCCTTTACACAGAGCTCTTCTCCACAATCCCCTCTTTGGTTGTCACTCTCATGCTTGTGGCCTATAGTGACCGGGGAGGACGGAAGATCGCCATCATTATGCCGCTGATTGGCATGTTGATCTATGCCTCGGCCTTCCTGACAGTGTCCTTCTTTGAACTCAACGTTTACTTGCTCATTGGCTCCTCTCTTCTCAGTTCTCTCTTTGGCGGCTTGGGCACCTTTCTAGGGGGTTGTTTTGCCTACATAGCAGACTTGTGTGAGGATGATCGTCAGAAGACGCTGCGCATGGCTGGACTGGACATGATGATCGGCTTGTTGTCTGGTGTGGCTTCATTATCAACAGGCTACTTCCTGAGAGCTGCAGGCTTTAACTGGCCTTTCCTAACCTCTGCATTGTGTCAGATTTTGACCATACTCTATGCAGTTTTCATTCTGGAAGAGACTGTGAAGAGGCCCCCAGCAGATGCTGTTATTCTAGATGAGTCTTCTCAGCGCTCAGCCCTGAAACAGATGATCTATGGGGTCTACAAGATGTTTACAGGGGCCAGCCGCAGGTGTAAAACTGTTTTGAGCCTCCTGATGCTCATCTTCACCAGCTTCTCCTTTGCTTATATGGGTGGGGTCACCTTGATGACTCTATATGAGCTCAATGAACCACTGTGCTGGACTGAGATTTTGATTGGCTATGGCTCAGCATTGTCCACCACTGTGTTCCTGATCAGTTTTGTGGGAGTGCTGGCATTCACATACTGTGGTGTACCACAGCTGCTCATTGTACTGATGGGAATCCTGTCTGTTGTAACAGGCATGGTCCTGACAGCCTTTGCCAAGACCACTTTACTGATGTTTCTAGGTAAGAAAAAAGTCCACAACAACTACTGTGTTGCTTAAACCAATAATGTACAATACTTTCTAAACCCCTTTTTTAGTTAAAAGATAGTTGCACAAGTTAGTGATTGACAGAGCCTATCTTTCCTACAACCTTTACAAGGTGTAAAAATGGCACTAGGTTTACAGTACCTTTTGTTTTTTTTAAATTAGATTATTGCATTTTAAACTGAAGATGACTGATGACGATACAATTATGATAGATTATCACTGCTTTATTTTAATTATCATGTGGTGATAATTGACCTAAACTTGTGAATTTGAGAATGCTCTTCACAAGTTTTGCAAACATAACAGTATGAATTTACTTTAACTATAATGTATTTTACAATTTAATTTTTTTAGTCCCTGCATTATGATGTATAATGTAATGTATGTCTCTTATTATTTGTCTACCACAGTGAGGGTGCCAATGCTTCTGTCTATCATGCCTTTCCCTGTTCTGCGCTCAATGATGTCAAAGGTCGTCTCAAAGTCTGAGCAGGGTAAGTGGTTCAGGGCTTTCCATGAGCAATAGTACCGTGTCGAGTCTGTGTGTTTTTAGAGTCAGAGTCCAAAGTTGGTGTCCCAGCAACCTCATGATACATTTGAAAACAAAACACTACTAGTTTCTGTTTCTTAGGGCAAAAGGGTGTGTTGAAATTATAGCGCCTGATTTCAGGCACCACTTGTTGTTAGTCACCCTGTCACTTCTTAAACATTTTCTTTCTTCTCTCCTGGGTATGTTTTTCCACAGGAGCCCTGTTTGCCTTGCTTTCCTTTCTGGACAGTTTAACTACCAATGTATCCGTTGCAGTCTTCAACAGTGTCTATGCTGCTACAGTGGCATGGTACCCTGGCTTCATTTTCCTGTTGGCTGCAGGACTGTGTGCCATCCCTTTGTTTGTCCTTGGGTAAGTTCATCATGTTGCCAAGGTACATAACACAACATTAAAGGACCATACCAGCAAATAATTATTTTCTATTGAACCTTCTGGGTACATTCATCATAGATGCCTCATTTTTTTCGTGTCCAAGTTCTGTCGCATCTGCAGGAAGCATTCTCCACTTTGAAAACTCTCCTGTCTGCTTTGAAATAACCTCCAACATTCACAAAATAAGAGTGTGCTGATAGCTAATGATCTATTACAGCTTCTTCCAAAACCCAGAATTACAGTTAGTCAGACCTTTATCTGAGTGCTGTCCATCATTGCAGGTCAACACCAAACTAACGTGAAGTGAAAACTTTTTCCCGTAAGCTGTCTGTGATTTCAGAATTTGTCATATGACATTGACAGGGTGTTTTCTACCAAAAGTGATTTGTTCGATCTACACTAAAAACAGAGCAGTTTCTGAACACTTTATGCTGTGTGGATATGCTTCAGGTGTAGGGCTGTACTCTGTGGGTTGAGTTTCATTACAAACATCTCTTTTTTTTTGCTGAGTCACTGCCAGTTTTGCTTGGCTAGAAAAGAGAAATGCTTTGCTTTCTTGATTCAGGCACTCAGAAAACAAGAACTCGCACTTCCTCATTCCTGTGTTCATCTCATCCAACTTCCCTCATCATACGGTCTCCTTTTTCATATAGTAACATCAATTTCTGACATGTACATTATGTTTTTAATTTTTTTTTTTGACTTATATACCATCAATGAAAAGAATAGAATAGAACAGAATAAACATCCACAAATAACCATTTATGCAAATCTGGGAGGGTCTGTCAAGGATGAAAGGCCACAAAAGAATACTTACCTGTGGTTCATTGTGCTCTTACATTTGCTTCAATATACTGACTTGACAAAGGTAGTGCTGCTGAATCAGTCTGGGAAGTGCAGCATAAAACATACAGTTCCTTGACTGTGTCCACCTCTGTCACATGCACCGGGTAGTTATAGAATGACAAAGCCACTGGTTCAGCAATCTCAGGCCAGAATGAGCTCCACATGAAGATCCCTAATTTATAACAGGTTTTGTTTTCAAGCCTTTCTACTAAAACACTAGTTTTTGTTACTTTAATAAAACATAAATTCCATGTACTCCCAGAAATCAAGTAACCTGTGTGGTACCTGTGTTTTTCAGCTAGATCGATATCCCATTTACAATAATGCTTTTATTTTTTTTTTTACTTCTAACTTCCTTCTCTTCTCTTTGTTTGCTAAAGGGGAATACCTGTATTGATCAGATTGCATAAAGCTGAAGTGCACCTTTTGTGTACTGTTTGTGTATGCATCACCTCAAATTTGTATTATTACAACTTATTCTACAACATGTTCCAGTTGGGGCTTATGTCCTGTTGTAACTGTTGGAAACTGTGAAGGCAGGGCTATCGCAGGATTGAAGGATATGATTTTAGCTGGGAACAAGCAGGGCTTAGGGGATGGCTAGGGCCGTCGGGACCAGGCTGATGGCTGGTCATGCTGAGCTGGGAGCGTCCACAGACACGGAAGCTGAGCCGAGCGGGCTCCAGGGGAGGGGAGCAGGGTTGACAGGCCGAAGAGCTGGTGACAGGGCCTGGAGCAGAGTAGACGGGGCTGCGGGGTGAGGAGAACAGGTTAAACAAGGGGTAACAGGAAACCAGCAAAATATATCTTAGAATAGCTTGAACACAAACTGACTGAGCAGGTACTACAGTCTGGCAGTGGTGGGGGCTGTCTGCTGACTGCAGCACACCTGTCTCAATTCAGATAATCACAGAGGGAGAGAGAGACTGCAGGCAAGGTCGAGGTGGTGGGTGTGACCGGAAAGATGATTGACTGTGATAGATGAAAATATGTGCATTGAAATATCTTAGCAGTTGCCCACAACTAGTTAAGACAGTCATGTATCACATGTTTTTTTATGCCTCTCTTCTACCCGTTATTTCATGTTTCAGGGTGGTGGGTGTGATAGGAGTGGATGTTGCCAAAGAGGTCAAAAAGCCAGAGGCGGATCCTGTTGAAGATCAGAACGACAACAGTCCTCTTCTTAGCTGAGCCGTATGAACTGCCAAAATCTCACCAGCACTTTGTTAATTTTTTCCCCCAGGTGTTTAGTCTAAGATATTTGTGACTACACTGACTCTTGTTTTCAGTTACAGATTCATCTCATAGGTTTTGATGCAGTGTGCTATTGAAGTTGAAGAACAGGTAGATATGACAGAGATGATGTTGACAGGTTCTGAAGCAGTGATCTTTTTTTCCCCACAAGAACATTGATGTTGACAAGATGGTAGCATAAATAGGATATAAAGCATTTCAGTGAAGGGATATTAAGTTATGCACATGAAAGCTAACAGGATTTCAATTAAGAGTGGTGTGGGAGTGTTCTCAGACATTATTTATACCTCAAAATGGCCTGACTGTGACATATATGATATATATATTCAAAAGGCTTTAATGTGTTTTCATGAAGTTTTACAGTGTGATATGATCTGCAGTTTTAAAAATATGTGTGTTCATTGTTACAGTTATGAACTGATTCAGGTCTGTGATACATTTTGTCCTTTTGTCTTTCCTTTTTATTGCAATATTAGTTAACGTCTTTACAAAGAGCTTCACTTGCACTTGTTTCTAAATAGACATTTCAGGCAGTCAGTGCACCAAATATGCAATGTAACAAACATTATATTTTTCAAAAAAATCTACAATTTTGATGCATTGTATTCACTAAAATCCACATTAGGTGATGTGAAATACGTAAACCACAGAAGGAGGAAGGGGTTTTTAAAAGGAACCAACTACTCTAAGCCAGGGTGAGAGCTGGAGTATAAGTGCGTATGCAGGGTATTTATTTTTACTTTAGTAACCACACAAATTTTAAAATCCTGACTGCAATGTTCTTTGGTCACTCAATTCCAAATGCTGTAGAAGAAACACTGAGACATTGTTAGTTTTTCTCTTTTTTTTAATCTCAAAAGTTAAAATTTAATAGATCAAATGACAAATGGTCAAGTTTTTTTGTTTCTATAATCTTCTTCCTTTGTTTTTATATAAATAAAATAAAAAAAAAACAAAAAAATAAGACAATAAGGGGTTTTCTAGGAGAATCCAATTTCACCCCAATTATCGGACTGTAGTTTTCTCAGTGTGATTAAATTTCAGCATGCTTATTCTGCTTCCAGATGGTATATATTAAATATCAGGGTCGCTAGAGTCTGGTTTCTAAAACAATAAATTTCACCTTAGTGAGAGAGGTTTGATTCAAATTCCCAGGCAGGCCAGGAACAAATGTTTAAGCAATGCTGTCATTTGTAAATTAACCACTAGATGTCACTCTTGATCCAGGCAAACATGCACAGTGGCGTGTTGTACACCCACATCATCATCAGCCAGTAGACTAGACTTTAGAGTAGGTTGTATCTCACTAACTCAGTGTTAAACTCTGTTTTGTTTTTCATAAATAATGTTGTCTTTCAAATGAAATTCCTAAAACATCACAAATGTTTATGCGTAAGTGTAAATCCCCTATGTGTATACATTCCTTTTCAATATGCTGGAGTGTAGATCATACAGATAGAGAAGATTTACTGTTCTGCTCTGTAAATTCTGTTTCTTCATAGCTTACAAAGGGACTATTGACAACCATAATAAACTTCATTATGTTGTCAGTGCACCCACAATTTAATTTAATGGTCTGATAACCACGTAAGAATTGTCTCCACATAATGTTGTGGTCCCCAAATAAAAGTGTCATTTCTGAGGAGAATATAAATCATCTAGTCCAGTTAATGTCCCGGAAATCATTTTGGTGACCAATTAATGTTGATTAAAGTCAATCTGAAAAAAAAAATGTCTCGCTCTGTTTCCACTAATATGTTGATCAGCTCAGACATTGAAACGTGGTTACTGGTTTTAATGTTGTGTTTGATCGGTGTACGTGCTCTTAACACTTCAGTTTTTAACTCAGGACACTTCATTCATCTCACAGCTCAGGGTTGTTTTATTTGATTTTCCTGTACTGTAATTTCCAAAGTTACCACCTCCTGTCTTTGTCCTCTACACAGAAGGGTCGTCAAGGTGCGTGCACACATGTAAATGAACCTATTTTTCTTGGACCTGCTCTGTCTCTGGGAGAAAAGTGAGACTCAAGCAAAGTGTGTGAGCCTGCAAACGATGTGTGTCTTATGGATGATGAATGGACATCTGAAATACTGGCAGGGATTCCATCAGATTGCATGGCTGCATAGTTATTGGACTACTGGGTTAGTATGGAAACAGAGAAGCGTGTAACCAGTGCCGCCACCACAAAAGATGAATGAGATTGTGGCGATGTAAAACAATTCCCTCACGTGGATCTGCACCGAATGTGCCACGTGGAATCAGATTATAGCTACACATGATGCATTACAGGGGGTAGATTATCAGCTGTTTATTGCTGCGATGTTTTGATGGTGTTTTTTAGGCAGACATTTACTCTAAAAAGGTAAAGCAAGACAAACAAAACTTGGATATGCTTGTTTAAGATGAGGACCGTGCTGGTTCAGTTTGAAAACATGTGGCAGACCTCCTAACACCTAAGAGAAATAAAACCTTGTTGCTTTTGAACATTGCTGAAGTAGAAACATGCCAGTGAAAGTGTATGTAATTTCCTTTTCCCCCCTGTTTTAAAATTTATACATGACATGTCAGTTTGAATTGGCTTCATTCACGGAAACCCAAATGACGTCTGATCATAATGTGCACTTATTTGATTTCCATCCTCAAGTCTTGAGTACCGTGACTGCAGCTTGATTGTAAGGTAACGTTGACACTGAGACTGAATTAAGCTCCGCACTAGAGGTTACTCAAGGGATCATCTGAGGCAGGGCCCGCTTGGCACCAAACATGAGGTTTCTGGTTAAATTAGAGATGGAGGTGTGGTGAGCAGTGATGATAGTTTGCAAACGAGGAGACGTTTTTCCCAGGGGTAAGGAGCTCAGGGGGGAGACAGTCGTGGCGGTGGCTTGCGTGTGTCTGGCATGCATGGGGTCGTTGAGGATTAAAGGGAAGTTTGGTGGAGCGTGGAGGCAGGGGATCGGGGGTCTTTGGTTTCTGGTTTCCAAACTAGCTGAATCAGCAACACGATCATCTGCACCACACCACATCACATCGCTAAATGCTGATCTCTGATGTTGATCCAGGACGTTGCTAACAGACCTCTCTTTATCTCAACCTTCTGTTCCCCGGGATGAGATAATTCACTTCAATATAAAAACCCATTTGAGGTGGTTTGCATGACTGAAGCTAAGGGGGGAAATAGAGGGGCTTCCCAGTCTGATCATCTGAGGATGATTTGATCGCATCAGGATCTACTGCATATATATTTTCATTCTCAGTTTTCATACAGTAAACAGGCTTAATAGCACCGTCTTGTAACTATACTACAGGACTGACAGTCAACAGGAATGTGGGTTGATTTTGATGTGTAAGCAAATCATTTCCTACTTTTTATTTACCCAGGAGAGATTTTGCTGACCAAAAAAAAAATGGTTTCTTAGGTGTTTTCTACACTTCAGTTGGTTTTACACATGGGAACTGTCTAGTAGAGACACATTTATACACAACTTCTCTGGAACACTTCCCTTAAAGGCAGTCTGACAGCAGTTGAGGCAGAGCAGAGCATTATCAACTCTGCATTTTCCCAGGCAAGCTATGAACTTCATGGATGCGTGTCTGCTTCACTGCACTCTTAATAAGCCGGGGGTTTGCAGTTTACAATACCACTGCTAGGAACGTACAAGTGTGTGCGCTGGTATTTTTCAGTGTGTGTGTGTGTATGCATCATACAACAAACCTACAATCCCAGATAGACACTTTGAATACCTCTCCCGCCCCCTCTTCCTTCTACAAAGGTCATACTGCTGTATGGATGATGTGTGTTGGTGATTTTTTTTTTCTAAAGCACTGATCACATGCTATCTACAGTTCTATATGCTCCCCACATGCTGTCTGTGTGTAGGTTTGTGTTGCAGGCTGTGTGAGTGTGATTGTGTGTGCTTAGCTGGATGCTTGTCAGAGGTCCATGAGCTCCGTCCCTGACTCGTAATTACTGCCATTCCCTGGTGTGCTTTTTCTGTGAAGGGTTATAATCACTTATCAGTAAAACAATCTCCACTTTCCTATTACATGTTTGTGCCTCCTCTTTTATCCATTTTCATCACTGAGATCAACACAAATCCCTACCTGTTTCTGTCCCATCTGGATTGCATGGCTTCATGTGGTTACCCACTCCTTCCACAGATGTCTTTTACCAGTCCTAACTGCCAATAATGTCTATTCCCCTGTCAGCCCTACTACCTCCCTCCTCCACATCCTACTTATTTTCTCTCCACCACTTCGCTTAAAGGAATTGACTGGCTTTTTATGATCTGCTTCAAATATAGATCTGCAACCGCCATTATTGGCACATGCCTCAACCACAGACCCTTCTCTTCTTCTCCTTTGCCATCTCCATCCATCCTGTGTTTCAGACTCCAGAAGTGGTTTCCCAGAGTAATCTCCACCTCCCCCACCCTGCACATCTACTGTATGTGTCTCCTGCCCCCTCCCTCTCACATAAACAGACACATAAACACAGCCTCAGCCAAATGCCGGTATCTTCATTTAGCTACTTCATCCTCCTCTGAAGAGCTATCACACTATACAACAGCACAGCACTACTTTCAGACGGGTGCAGTGATACACACTCGTTTTGAAAGTTTTAATTCCTTTTAAACACAATTATTTGTAGCTTTTGTCACTTTTAATTGTTGAAATCTGACATGATGAGGGATCAAAAAGGGTTCAGATTTAATAAGGAGATTGGAAACTGGGATTTAGGTTTGTAAAAATACTATTAAAAAGTACACACAACCATTATAGACTGATGGGGTCACTATGTTGCAACCTGTTTAATTACCAGGGATAAACCAAAATCGCAGAATGGTGCTTATCGCAGTTCTTATGAATTACATTTAAAAACCATTTAAAATATATAGCTAAAATAACACAACACACTGCTGCCTTTCATGACCATGAGCAGTCAATTACTAAGATGAGCTTTACTGATTATCATCCCTCCCCTGCTGGAGGTTGTGGTGGTGCCACTCCGCTGAGACCACAGTGATTACAATTTAGTACGTGAAATCTATGGCTTTCGTGCAGAGCAGCATTCCTGTCTTAAGCTTCCTCGGCTGCTGGTGAGCCAGTCTTAAAGAATGGCAACCCCCCACATCTCTGGAACAGTGGCAAAGGAAAGGTCACTGTGACAATCAATACACTGCTCTCTGTGTGCCTTGTTCTGCTTCGGTGCATCTGACTAATCAGCTGGCTGCCTGGATTGGAAGAAACGTCAGGACTTGATAATCAGAGAGGAATAAGAAGAAAACGCCTGACAAACAATGATGTATGGGCCATGTTCAGTGTGTGCACTTTTAAGGGAGCATTTGTGATCCTGCTGACTCTGTTGTTGTCATTATTGGCCTTGTTATGACTCATTTGCAGTTCAATCATATTGTCACATCTGACAAGTTCAGACTCTTATTTCTTTTGGTCGCCAGTGTCTTTTCTCTGGTCTCAATTTTCCCTGTGAAGGTTTTATTGTCTCTCTGGGTATATTAACAGCAACGTGTCTCTTAAGCGGGTTCACGCTAATAACATTTGGTCGGGGCGTGCTCTTAAACACACAGACACAAGCGCACAAACTGACTTAGAGAGGTATCCCTGATCAAATCAGAAGCTCTCCAGTTTCAGTCTAACATTACAGGAACCACAGAGCCAGTAGACCTTCTGTTTAGCCACACTGGCAAACAGTTAGCCAGCACACTGTGGAGTGATGTGAGTGCACAAAGTCACATCTGTATTTATCAGATTTTCTCTGACCCAGCCCATGCCTCTGTTCTTTGCAATGAGCTCATTTTTATAGCCTGCAGTTGGCTATGTCTGGTTTTTGCTGGTCTATTAATAGACATTTTCATTTCAGTTTGTATTAGCACGGTTCCTGCAGAGCTCACAAGCGTCAGGTTTCTGATCAAGGCCTCAGAGTGGAAACTGTGAAAAATGTTTAAAATCAGTTTAAGCAGCATTGGATGTATCAAACTATTTTCTTACAGATATCCAAAAATTCAATTTACTAGTATATTCAGTCTCAGAACACATACATAAAAAAATAAAAAAAATGGCGGGTCATAGAGTAAAAAATAAGTCTTTGTTTTTCTGTATTCATTTAATGTCAATAAATCCCATTAGAAGACCAAAACCAACAAAGTGTTGGTCTATTTCTGAGTACTTTCTGATTTACCTACCCTGCCTGTGGCACTCAGCCCTGATCACACTGGTTCCTACTTAAGACCTAGCATCATGTTTTTAGGCGAAGTAATTTCCTGAAACAGCTGGGCACTGTCATTTCTAACAAATTTTACTCAAGCATTTCCATGAGTGCTGTTTCCACCATAAAAGCCACAACCAACAATCTCTGGCTGGAAATCCCCCGTCGCTGACCCTTTAAATATTATTGTTTTGCTTTCATTTGTCTGAATTAGCAAATCCCTCGATGTTCAACAATGGAGTCAAATGATACATCTGAACCAAGTTTTAATGAAGGCAGTTATTTGAGATGGATTATATTTTGTCTGTCAGGCCTCTGCCATGAACCTAAACACAAGAGAGGAAGTCTCCATCACATTTGGTACAGTAGTAGATGATGGTAGATGTGTTGGGGTTGGGATGTGAGGGGATATCAGGATGTTATGGTGAATTTATTGTCCTTGCAGCCCCAAGGGCTTCCTCCCTCACTCCTGCCTTTCTTTCCAACAATGAGAGATATTTTGGAGGGGATACAGCCAGAGTGAGGCTACTGCAATGTCCTTGAGCCTTTCTTTGTTCTGACTGTCATCTCTAGTAGTAAAAGACTGGGACAGAAACCTCCTGCAGTGTGTAAAGCCTTGTAGCAAAGGCATTTGCAGGAACAGAAACTCTTCCAACCAGCAGGGAAAGTCTCAGGACACAGATAGTATCCCAAGGGCTGTTTTGTTCCTATCTTCTTTTCAGATGTCTCTTCTACCAGCTGTTAAGACTTACTTGTGTCTACTGGAACACTGCTAACATCTGTCCCATGTCTGCCAGTGATTGATGTCAGCCATGTGAGTGATATCTGCAATATCACAAACACATATGAACATGAACATATGCATTTACAGTACAGGGAACACATGTGCCCATATATATGACAGTACATGCAGACAACCAGACGTGCACACAAATGCTTTAATGGCTGCGCCACAGTTCAAGCTCTCATTTTGGCATATTTGAAATATTTGCAGCATGGCTTCCTGGAAATCTGTACTCTCTGTGTTTTTGCAGTATGATGACAAAAAATGCATCTTTCTGTGAATTAAAAGTGAGTGAACATGCTCTGTCATCACAAGGATTACATTAAGAAAGAATGATGACAAAGGACTGTTGTTTAATGCTGTACAGTCCAGGTGAAAAGTTGCTGTGGTTGGTGGTATGGGAATGTATGATAGATTTACCAACTTAGATTGCTTTTTCCTCATTTTACCCAAAACAAAAGCCAAGACTGTCAAATTTCTACTTATTTCAAATTATTTTTATTGTGTACTTGCCCAAACAAACCTGTAACTTTAACCCCAAACTTAAATAAAGCTGTTCAAGTTGCCTAATCACAGTCTGCCTCAAAGTTATTTTACTTGCTGTAATATAATCACAGGCTGACCCTTCACACACTATTGTCACAGCTATTTTCAGTCTTTAATCTAAATGTTGTGTGCTCATTTCCTGAAATTCTAAGAGATTGTGCTGAAAGTTTGACATTTATAAATTGTGTTGATAATAATCTGATATGTACAGTGTAATGTGAAACAAAAGGTAAAAATCATTGCAAATTCTGTACATTAAACAATGACTGTTAAAAATCTAAATCTTTTCATTTTAATTTTATTTTTTTTTAAAGTGAAACATGCAAACGAACTCACCCTAAACACCAAATTCATCTTCTCTCTCTCTCTCTTTTTTTTTTACAGCTATAACAGTTCACCACAATGTTGGCTATTCCCTCCTCTGAAATGTTCACATAGTCTCCAGTTCATTCAGGATGTTAGAATACTCTCGCTGGATGTACAGTATATATAGTGTTCAGTTTGTCTAGATGATGCCAAAGTAAAGAGATGACAGCTGCCGTTTCACTGAGAGGAAACCACAGGACAAACACTAATCTATGCCAATCTTCCAGCACTAAGTATGGTCAGACAACAGTTTCAAGAATATGCTGTCAGACCACTGACACACACACACACACATACATTCCTACCTTACCAACAGTGGAATGTCCGGCTACCCCGTCCAACTGTGGATCACTATTTCTAGTCATTCTGAAAAAGAAAAAGTACAGTTTTTTTAAATTTAAGGTCTTCTCCAATAACATAAGTGCAAAACTGCTTTTGTGATTTTCCTTTAAAAATTCTCAACAGGAGACTTGTTGGAACCCTGGCTGATGTCTACCTGTCTACCTGTGTGTGTGTGTGTGTGCGTGTTTCAGGAGACTGGTTCCTTCAGTTAGTCTTCAGTCTAAAAGACTGCCTGATGGAGTGTGAAAAAATAGAGTAAGAAAAAGTAATGTGTATGAGTGAGTCATTGAAATCCCTGCTCCAGCCTGCAGAGGCAGTGCTGAGTATGAACTTTGACACTCAAACACCTGCAAGTCTCTCCTTTGCTTAAAATTAAAACAATTTCATCAGAGGGTTTAGACATAATTATAGCATGATTTAAGGCATGGCCAACAAAGTGGACCTCCAAAATGCCCCCTGCTGGCTCACCAGTCCACTGTTGGTGAGTGTGTAATGATGGGGAGGTCCACTGCTGGATAGGTATGTAAGCACACACACACACACACACACACACACACACACACACACACACACACACACACACAGCCTTTAATGTCATTTTTGACGACATTATATTTCTTTTCTCTCAGGGTGCTTTTGACTTCCCTGCACCTGGACATGTACACACTCTGCCAAGATGTTTCCTGGATTTCGGCTGTTACATGCTAACTGCCACATAGGGGGTGAAACCAGATGCTTTCAACAGAATTTACTCCTTCTCTTCCACCATACTCACTGATACTCAAATTACCATAATAATTATAGTCTTTTGATAAAGCCAAAAGACCGTGATCATAAAGTAAATGTTAAAGAATCCTAATAAATGCATGGGATTTAGCCTTTTTTTGGACTAAATGCTGTTGTTTGAAACAATTGTTTGGGGTTTCTTCCAACTACAGTGAAATATTCCTCCGAAAAGAAGCTGGCTGCTCGTCAGTTTTAGACTTTACATGTGTTGCCATTTTAAAAAGTGAACTAATGTGACCCAAATTATCTGGCTGTGGACTCTATTATCTTACCAGTACCAGATGCAGTTTTTGTGATACAGCTTGCACAGTGCTGACTGTGATGTTTAGCAGTGATGCAGAGAGGGGTGGTTCACCTTCATTTGGCCTTATTGATTACCCCTTTATCAGCCTGACCTACTGATATCTGCTGTTCAGTGTTGCTCTGCAGTAAAATTTGAAACAGAGATGGGTGGTAAAATGCAGAATGCTGACATTTCAGCAAAACATGCAGCAGCACGAGAGAAACTCCATGTAAACACTGACCAGCACTTTTAATCATTAAATCTCTTTCTCGTGCCAAAGTCTCCAAGGAAAGGGAAGGCCAGTTTAGCTGGAATAGAAAAGAAAAGAGTTTTTATGCCATAGGTTTTTCCATCCCCTCTGCTGCACAATGGGTGCAGTTTCCTAAAATCAGCACTCCCAATCTTTACAAAAAAAACCCATGAAATTTTCAGAGCCAAGTACCTTCTGGTCTCCAAGCCAGATCTACAGATGGACCACAACGCCATTGTTCTCTAAGATTTATGAACAGTATGTCATCAGTAACCCAGCTGAAATATTTCCTCCCACTTAGTGACTGTACGCGGGTGACCTCTCTTTCTCTGCTCAAGAAATATCAACTAATCAGTGTGGAACAGTTGTAGTAATGCTGTGTTTTAAGCGAATATATCATTTTAAACAAATAACCCCTTTTAAAACTTCAGTTGCTGTTTTAACTTGAGTTTTTATTTGTTTGCTATTGCTAATGACTTGACAAATCAGTATTTTGTTACATTCTTTAGCATAATTTCTCTCTGTCTCTGTCTAGTGTTCACTGGTTCACACCATGCGCATATGGATCACTTTATATATGTGTTTTTTTAAAGGAGGTTTCGTGAATGGACGTGACCTTTGAAATACATCAGGGAATAAGTTTAGCAGGCAGCGAGAGTTTTAAACAGTAGTCAGGCTTTGATGAGGTCTGCTACTGCCCTCCGTATTTTAAGAAAAAAAAAAAAAAAGAAAAGCCTATGCCAAGCAGCCAACCAGCACATGCACATGCAGCCAACCAGCTCCAAGCACACAACCCAAACACAGATTTTGTAAATTACAGCCTGCACATAGAGCTCTTTAAAAAAGCGAACACTTTCTCTGATGCTGTTCAGTGGAAAGCAGACCACATGCCTACACACACACACACACACACACACACACATATATATACATGCATATGTGCAGTGGACTGAGGTCTACTGAGGTCGACAGTGTTGGTATAGGATGTCCTGTTGATGTCACTTCAAGGATGAGAGTGGTGTTAAAGGGGGGGAAGACGCAGCTGGAGCCACTGAGTATCACTTTGATCCTGAAGTGTTTTTGGAAACCCCTGGCGGCACAAAAGTTGCAGTTCACAAATGTGAAACTCCTTTATTACATTACAGATTAAAGAAAAGTTGGAACTTTGCAACAATGACAAACAAATGAGACAAAAAGACAGCGTCATGAAATGTCAGATTTCCTCAAGGTTCTCTCTGCTGTTTTGACAAAGATAAGATGCGTCTCTGATCAGTTCAGATGTACAACTCTGAAGTAACATGAGTGAAAACTAAAAGCATAATCATTGCCTTGATACCTGGCTTAAAACCCAGTGTTGAGATAAGAAGTCCTTGATCCACTGACAAAGAAACCTCGACTCTCTGACTTCATAAGAACCTGTGCTCCCTCCAACAACTCTTTTGTGATCTCCAACATGTTGGAACCTAGAAAACAGAAAACCTTGTTCTTTCCTTTATATTTATGTGACTGTGTTGTAAATATCTACGAACATTTATATTGCAATTGCTGCTAATGCAAATAGTCTATCCATTTCCACATGGTGATTGGATCCGGACCAGGAAGTTGGCTGCAGAGGATGAACCTTTAACAGACTCCTTTGCTCCAGAAGAAAATAAGGGAATAATACAAATAGGTAAAGGAGAAAGAAGAAAAGAGAGGGTGAGTCTGTCTAGATGTACCTCTAACTACTCTATAGATCAATATACCAAAATGTTATTAGGCCATACAAATTTAGAACAATGTTTTTAATTGATCCTACTTTCTAGGCAAGCTAAAGTCAGACTTGTCAAAAACTAAGGGTGAGAAGCTTCTGGAAGATTTGTCTGTATTTTGTTCCGTGTTTCGCTTGGACAGGCTGCCGTCAAGGTGACACATAAAGCACTTTTAAACACAAATTTATCATTGTCAACATAATTCTCTCTGTAATTTTTTTTTTTGTAAAATTATTGTGAACACAATGGGACCGTAGTCAAGATGATTTGCAGCTTCTGTCCCACAACAGTGGCTGTTTACAGTAAGCGTTTCTTAAAATTATGACCACATTTTCCATAAACTGCTTCTTTTTGCAAGGAGCAGCTTTATTTCTTCTGGTTGACGGTTTTCATCTTCGCTTTACTGAAGAAGATAAACACGTTGGATAAACATCAAGATTTTGCTGAGGGTCTTTTAAAATCTTCCCATCTGCCAATGTCAGAAACTATTTCTCTGGTTGCACTGGAAGAGCTGAGCCGTTTGCTAAATTAAATGAGGGAGTTAGGTGAATTCTCACCTGAAGGCTCAGAATTTGAAATATGGGACTGTCTACAGCGATTATAAAAGCCTTTAAAACGAAAGTCATAATGATTTTTTGATGTTAAAATTGGGTGACAAAGGTCTTGAATGTTTTTCGGTTTGAAATGACTTGTGACAGTGTCTTCTTTTAGTGCTGCTTCAGAGTCTTGGGAAGAGAAAGAAAAAGAGAAAAAGTGGAGAAAAACAGGACTTTGGAGAGGGTAAGTGGGGACGCAAGAGTTAGGTAACATAGAAAAAGAGGGTGGGTCCTGAGTGCAGGGGCCAGACAGCTGAGAAGGACAAGAATCTGAAGATGATACTGTCACTAAAATGAAAACCACCTGCAAATTACTGAAGCAACAGAATCTTCCCTGTAGCCTGGGACCGATCACAGTGTCCTCGGGGGCATTGCATTTTCTCTACAGAATTAGCTCCAAATTAGACTGTCTCACATGATACACAGCAGAAATGAGAACCTGTGTCCAAATAAAACTGCCATATATTAACATTCACACGCGAAATTCAGACCTGCGCTCACCGAAAACACAAACTACACTGTGTTTTTTGGTACGTTTCTCATGATGTCCCTTGGGGTTTCTGGACTTACTGTTCACTTGTGTCCCAGCAAGTACAATCTGAACTCTTCGGGCTTGCCCTCCCCCCGACAATCTCCCGTTGCAAGACTGTTAAAATTGCCTTTGGAAAACCACCACATCAGAGGATGACAGACCTTTAGCATTAACCAGAACTGAACAATGCTGGCATGTTCAGCAGTGTGACAGATGGACAGAATGAAAGAAAGAACAAGAGGAGCCACAAGCTATGTGGAGGGGCTTGAAAAAAAAAATAGTCCCTGCCATCTTTATTGGGCAACAATCATCACAGCAGCTGAAGAAAAAGTATGGATGCCTGGTCAATCTTTGCAGGGAATCTGTGGCACTCCGGAAATGTTTCATATTATTTAAACCCACTGACACAATACACAGTGAAATATTATTGCATTATTCCAATAGCATGAACAAGAGCTCCTGTGTTCAGTGTCAGAGTTTCTTTTATGGTCACACTGAACACCTGGAGCACACTGTGAAGTGCCCTAATAGTCATCAAAGTAGTTTCAGTGTGTGCCTATGGCAGTAGATCAAATGGTGTACAAATGAGAGGGCCTGTTAGGCTTCTTCTAACACCTCGAACCCCACATGGCACCCATATTTCCCTTCACACACATTCATGCACCCGTGGAAAGAGTGCTTAGCATAGCACAATAAGCTCATAACTATCAAAGACCTCCATTTTTCAAACTCTTTCCTGTCTTTGTTGTCAGACCCACCCCGGCTCTCTCTGATGTTCAGGAAATTAAGTCTGCAGTGCTGCAGTGGGCTTCTAAGGATGTTGATCTGATACTTATGAGGCTCAGTGAATTTTGAATTGCAACACCCAATGTGAAGACTGAAAAACATTGAGGGAGAAGCTTCCAGTGCAATCGGCCGTGTGGTGGGTTTGTGCCAGGGGAGCACCTGTGCAGTATAGTGCTAAAAGTGTGCTACACTACAGGATTATTTTTTATGTTAAAAACAATATAGGCATATTTTTCACAAACATCAACAAAGTGTTTTCATGTCCCAGTCTGTGTTCACCACAGACAGTTTTACTGCAGGTGAAGGGGGATCCTTCTTTGAAAGGTAGACATCAGCCAGAGTTCCCTCTTCACACGTTTCAAAAGAAAATTGCAAAAGCAGTTTTGCACTTATATTTTTGAACGAAGACAGTGACTTTGTTGTTTTCTGAGATGACTATAAAAAGTGGTCCACACCTATTCAGCGTAACCCGACAGTAAAGTAGTGATGTATGTGTGTGTATTTGCTCAGTTTCAGCCCGCCAGTACAACTCTTCTTTGCAAAAGTTAGTAAAGGAAAACTGAACTTCAATTAAAACAAACTGTGCCTCAAGAGATAAACTTAATCTACTGACTCTTTCAACACTTAATTGCAATTCAATTCATTGCACAGTTATCTTATTCCTTCAATAATATATACAACTATCATTGATAGAGCCAGAGCAGATTCTTTTTCTTTGGCATGATTTACATACCATCTGCATACTTTCTGAGTTTACTAGCACTCTGGATCTTTTGTCTCATAAATGAGGTCTGACGTGCCATGATATAAAGTTGAGAGCAAAATAGCTTACTTAATATATCCATCATGTAGCAGACGTTCAGCACAACCTAAGATAACATTCCTCTCAAAAGTAGAAAAAGATGTGTGTCCTTTTCTATTGTTATTGTTGAAATATTTTGCTGAAGTGGTGAGAAGTGTCATATTTTATCGCTGCGGTGTTTAGGAAGCAATTGACAGAAGATGTGGCAATGTCAAGGAATACATGTTGAGGTTTCCAGTTCAAATCATCACTGAAGTTTTTTGTTTGTCTGTGTAGGCATGTTTTCATAGTTTATTTCCCTGATTCTCTGAAAGATGGCCCACATGCTATCTAAATCTTTCCATGCTGTGTATATGCATATGTGGCTGACGCATACAGCGCATGTACGCCAATCTCTCAGCAGTCTGGCAGTTGATGGGAGTCACAGTTAATAAATAAATGATGGAAAGCTTAAGACCGGAGGGATTCTGACAGAGTTTTCATATTTTAATTCATTAAAGGAGCTAATTGCTGGGTTGAGCTGACTTTCATGACAGTTACGGCCGCAAGCTCTGTAATGAATTCAACTTTGGGAGGGCTTGGGACAAGTTTGTGGGTCTCCGACACATATGTGTGAGCCTGAGTATAAACATTTATGGCTATGTCAGCTTGTCATTACACCCAACTGATTAATAGTCAATGAGGAAGAAGTCATCACTTAGACATCCACAAATGGAGATAATTAAGTGTGAGGATGAAACGAAAAAAGGTTTTTGTCTTTACTCAGCTCTGTAATGCTCTGTGCCACATAAAACCTTCTTGTTCTTCTCCTTATGCTTTTAAACAAACACACATACTCGAACATCATGGACACACACAAACACACACTTCTCAAGCTGCCACCGCTCTCAGACCGTTGCGTCTAATCTTAATCTAACTCTGTTTATTATTCTTTACAAGCAACTTCCACCCTCTCCATGGAAACGCTCACTATCCCTGGCAATTTCTGACTAATCCATAGTCAGATTGCACCAAAATAGTCCTGCGTACGGTGATTACAGAGCTCAGAAATCAGTGGTCACTATGATGTGGACAGCCGGTGGGTATCCTAAGCGGTACAGCAGATTTTCTGGTCGCGGTTGCACACACACCACCTTGCTTTTCCATTTAGGGCTATCTGTGTGTGCAGAGAATGATGGGAAACACAGTGACCACTCTCTCCTCATGTAAGCCCGTCTCTATGGCATGGGCACGATGGTGTGCACGTGTATGGAGTGTTTGAGTGAGAGTGTATGAAAGCTGCACTAGTTAAATAATAACGGCCTAATGCATGGAAAGTTTGGGAATAAAACAGTGGTTGCCTGGAAGAGAAACGAACACACCACCGTTTGCCACAACTTCAATATCCCCAAATCCCCGCACCCCTCACCCGACACACTTCACCAACATGAAAGAGACTGCCTCTGCAAGGCACAGTGATATTTCAGAAGAAAGCATTAAGTTCTGCCTCAGAGCTAAACTCAGAAAGAAAAGCAACAATTCATTTAAGAATGTTGTGAATCAGAGAACAGAGAGGGAAAACATGTAGAGAACAACACAAAATAAAAAAAAAGGGGAAGGGTGCATGTTGAGGTCACATCGGTTGTATAACAAATGTCAGCATCCCTTGCGCGTCCAGATTTAAAGATTTCTCTGACTCTGATTTTGAAAACCAGAGACCAGGCAAAATTAAGTCATCATGATGTCAACCTTGTACTCAAAGGTGCCTGGCAGCTCACTGTTTCCCTGATAAGCACCATTACTGCAATACAGGGAGCAGAGAAATGCAGACCGCCTCTATGAATTTCATGGGAGGGACAAAGAAATGGGTGGATTCCTCCCAAAATGCTCAAAAAAATAGTTTTGAGCATTAGTAGTTTTCTAACAAAGAAATAATTGGAGATCACACACATAAATACACGCACACAAAAAGGAAGAACAATTCTGCAGAGCCTGAGAGGATTGCATTTTGCTAAGTTAACACTTAAGTTAATAAACTTTTTATTGCTTGCCATCATCGGAGCTGGCAGCTTCATCCCATTGTTCTCAGTAGTTACTGTGCAATGTTATGCTGAACCCTCCACTAATTACACACAGTATATCTAAGTGTTAGCATGCACTGTAGTGATATAAACAGATAATGAATCCACAGAGGTGAAACTAGCCATTTTTCTTCTCCTACAACACAAATTTGATCAAAAGGTTGCCCTGCCGAGATGTCAGACTGATCTTCTAAAGCAGTATTTTACTTTTGCTGAACCATGTAACCACATGTATTGTATTCCAAACTCATATGGAAGTAGGCATGCTGGGGAAAAAAAATGAAAAATTAGCTGCCAGTGTTGGCCTCCTTTTGCTTTCGCAGTGATCTCACTCAGTTACTATTATTTAAATGAAATATTGTAAAACACATACAGAGCCTGATTTATTTTCGGTCTATGGTTGTAAAGAAATATTTTGGAGCATCTGAAAATATCTATACTGCAAGTTGGAAAACTCAGTATTTTATGTTGTGGTCTGCCTATTCATGAACTTGTGGAGGCATACATGCTTAAAAAAAAACAAAAAACAAAGGTTCAATAAAAAAAAATTTTTGACTGTAAATTGGAGAATACCTCCCTTGTGGTAGGTAATCACTAGTAGCTCATGCACCGCTCTTTGTAAAGCCAAAGGCATGCTTCCAAAAAACACCTCACCACACTGTCGGCTCCAAGCAGCCTACCTGGACCTTGAATCGTGCAAAAGTAGTGTTTATGATTTCCTCACCAGTCAAAATGGTTTACAGAGAGTATTTAACAAATGTCATACATGCGTCCAAAGTTTCTCTCGGTCTGTTTTGAATCAAAGCCATCGGGACTACACACTTGTTGGTGGAAAATGCTCACAACTTGGCTGAGATCTGCAGAGCTCTTTTTGTCTCTGTGAACTGAAGCGTAATTGAATAAATATGTCATATAGAAATGGTGTTTCGATGGCAGACAAGCCACTGTAAATATTTAGGTATTACTGACTGCCAAGCTGCCGTGGGACGAGAAAGTTTAATCCTTTGGGAACAGACTCGCTGGTCAAAACCTAACCTGAGCTTGGTGCAGTTTGATATAACTACATTAAAAGAGAATTCATGTTAATCGTTATTAGGATGTTTGTTACAGTATATGCTATTAGTCTGTTTTTTTAATTGCTTCCAGGTAATGATCAACTATACCATGACAGACAAATAATAATATAAAAAGCATGACTGTTATTAGAAACTCTGAATTTGAAAAACACACACCACATCATCAGGCTCCAGCTCTTATCAGTGTGGAGTCTAGACGTAACCTTATTTACTATGTTTACTATGCACCTTAGACTGTCTGCATGTGTTTACAAAATTATGTTTGTCTCTGTGAGTTGCTCTGTGCTTGCCTTTCATGAACCATTTAGTAAAGGGAGACTGTGGATAATGTGGGCTACACGGTCCAGGTCACATGCTGAGGGACATGCACAGGTCGCATCTCTACATCGACAGAGATGTACTTGATGAAACAGAGATGAATAACCCCCTGTGTAGAGGTCAACACGCACAGTTATTTAGACTATTGGAACGGCCATTTGTGGGTTTTATTTTGTCCGTCTCCTTTGCCTCCTCACGCAATCTCTGTTAATGGCTGCAGCAGTTGAGAGAGGCCTTTCCGTAACAGCAGTCCAGTCCAAAACAGATAAAATGTGCTTTTGAACCGGCATCCAGTGATCAGTTCTCATGAAAATTTACAATACTCAAGTACAGAACCTGAGCTGCACTGGTTTGTCCTGTTTTTTAAAACTGTGGCCTGAACTTAACTTCACTGTTGCTCTCCATCTTTCTCCAAGTCTCTGTATGCGTTTGTCATTTTGCCAAACTAGCACAAACATCCTTATGAACAAATATGAGCTTTCTTGGAGACCTTCCATCCCCTGGCCCTAATTCCTCTGAAAGCTCAGACAGCCCTTTCATAATGTAAACATACTGTGACCTGTACTGTGTGTGGCACTGGTTGGGAAACCAGCATTACCTTATCTTGATTATTGTCCTTCTGCAGCCGGCATTTTATTAGAAAAGAAATCTTAAACTCTTCCAAAAAACAAACAATCAAACACAGTCAAACGACTGGGAGAAGACTGGGCTTGACATAAATCACACTCTAGGAAGGATGAAGAAAATTCTCCAGCTCCTGCCCTGGCTTCAACCACAGACAGCTGTGAGAGTTACAAAGCTGATTTTTTGGAGTTTTTCTTGACCATTTTCCAGAGTCAAAGGGTCCTCAAGTTCCCGCTCTCTGATTCCAAGAAGATAAGCAAAGTTTTCAGAACACTGTATCATGAAACCTTGAATATAACCTATCAGCTCCTTCTGTCTTAATGTAAATGTATACCCTCAGTTTTTTGAAAAAATGCTGGGTGACAACAATTGCACTGAAATCACTGATATTATGATTAATAAATATAGTAATAATAATGTCAGGTAAGGTAAACACTTCACAGAAAATCCAATCCTTCATAATACTGCGCTAGGATCCACTGTAACGTAAACGTAAACTGTCCAAATGTGAGTAGATGGCCGGTCACAGTGTGGCTATGTGATAAGTATGTGACAAGGCACTGAACAATATGGCATCCGTCACAGGATGTGCTCCTGTTCCGCCGGTGTCAAAAGCCAAAGCCTTGTTATCTTCATAGGACAACACTTCGGTGCAACAATAAACAGGAAGCAGCTGATCCACAGCACCGACGTGAGGGACGACTTATCTCCCCCCCTACGCACTTGACCTTCTCATCTTCCTCTTCCTCTGAAGTCCCTGACAGACATTTTACAGGCAGAGGCAAGGTTAAGACGTCCCATGACACACGCACCACACACGTGTACGCATAAACAAAAGAGAAGCTGGTGTCACATAAATTTGCTAATTTTATTTTGGGGGACTCGGGATGATAGAACCACGAAAGGGAGTGTTTGTGCGAGTCCTGTTTGTTATGGGGGCTTGCATCCGGTCCAGAACATTAACCTTTGGCAAGATCAGATGAGTTAAAACTATCCAATGTAACACCACACACACACGCACACAGACTTGTTAACAATCTGTCACTCTAAATATGGAATCATGGCAATCTGTGTGGCACATTAGTGGCGCAGTGTCGTAACAGTACAACACAGCATCACATCTGGCTCACAACACCCACTAAATCTATCCCCATCTCTGCTGCTTTATGTGTGCGGTGAGTGAGCGAGTGTAGTGTGCAGAGGTGAGACTCACTCTTTCCCACGGTGCTGTGCATCAGGATGCCAGGGGTGGGGAAGGAAGCAGAGGGGATGGAATGGCACACATACACAAACACACACACACACAAACACACACACACACTCACTAAGAACACATCCAGGAACCTCCTGTGCCCATAGTGCAGAAGCTGACCAGTAGATGGGCTCATACAGGAAGTTCTCAGCTTTGGCTACTTCCTGTTTGCTAGACGC